>NW_027592654.1:10000-22500 GCF_964213995.1 Mustelus asterias | reverse complement strand
TCTCCCTGTGTCTCCCTCTCCCTGTGTCTCCCTCTCCCTGTGTCTCCCTCTCCCTGTGTCTCCCTCTCCCTGTGTCTCCCTCTCCCTGTGTCTCCCTCTCCCTGTGTCTCCCTCTCCCTGTGTCTCCCTCTCCCTGTGTCTCCCTCTCCCTGTGTCTCCCTCTCCCTGTGTCTCCCTCTCCCTGTGTCTCCCTCTCCCTGTGTCTCCCTCTCCCTGTGTCTCCCTCTCCCTGTGTCTCCCTCTCCCTGTGTCTCCCTCTCCCTGTGTCTCCCTCTCCCTGTGTCTCCCTCTCCCTGTGTCTCCCTCTCCCTGTGTCTCCCTCTCCCTGTGTCTCCCTCTCCCTGTGTCTCCCTCTCCCTGTGTCTCCCTCTCCCTGTGTCTCCCTCTCCCTGTGTCTCCCTCTCCCTGTGTCTCCCTCTCCCTGTGTCTCCCCCCCCCTCTCCCTGTGTCTCCCTCTCCCTGTGTCTCCCTCTCCCTGTGTCTCCCTCTCCCTGTGTCTCCCTCTCCCTGTGTCTCCCTCTCCCTGTGTCTCCCTCTCCCTGTGTCTCCTCTCCCTGTGTCTCCCTCTCCCTGTGTCTCCCTCTCCCTGTGTCTCCCTCTCCCTGTGTCTCCCTCTCCCTGTGTCTCCCTCTCCCTGTGTCTCCCTCTCCCTGTGTCTCCCTCTCCTGTGTTCCTCCTGTGTCTCCCTCTCCCTGTGTCTCCCTGTGTCTCTCCCCTGTGTCTCCCTCCCCCTGTGTCTCCCTCCCCCTGTGTCTCCCTCCCCCTGTGTCTCCCTCCCCCTGTGTCTCCCTCCCCCTGTGTCTCCCTCCCCCTGTGTCTCCCTCCCCCTGTGTCTCCCTCCCCTGTGTCTCCCTCCCCCTGTGTCTCCCTCCCCCTGTGTCTCCCTCCCCCTGTGTCTCCCTCCCCCTGTGTCTCCCTCCCCCTGTGTCTCCCTCCCCCTGTGTCTCCCTCCCCCTGTGTCTCCCTCCCCCTGTGTCTCCCTCCCCCTGTGTCTCCCTCCCCCTGTGTCTCCCTCCCCCTGTGTCTCCCTCCCCTGTGTCTCCCTCCCCCTGTGTCTCCCTCCCCCTGTGTCTCCCTCCCCCTGTGTCTCCCTCCCCCTGTGTCTCCCTCCCCCTGTGTCTCCCTCCCCCTGTGTCTCCCTCCCCCTGTGTCTCCCTCCCCCTGTGTCTCCCTCCCCCTGTGTCTCCCTCCCCCTGTGTCTCCCTCCCCTGTGTCTCCCTCCCCCTGTGTCTCCCTCCCCCTGTGTCTCCCTCCCCCTGTGTCTCCCTCCCCCTGTGTCTCCCTCCCCCTGTGTCTCCCTCCCCCCTGTGTCTCCCTCCCCCTGTGTCTCCCTCCCCCTGTGTCTCCCTCCCCCTGTGTCTCCCTCCCCCTGTGTCTCCCTCCCCCTGTGTCTCCCTCCCCTGTGTCTCCCTCCCCCTGTGTCTCCCTCCCCCTGTGTCTCCCTCCCCCCTGTGTCTCCCTCCCCCTGTGTCTCCCTCCCCCTGTGTCTCCCTCCCCCTGTGTCTCCCTCCCCCTGTGTCTCCCTCCCCCTGTGTCTCCCTCCCCCTGTGTCTCCCTCCCCCTGTGTCTCCCTCCCCCTGTGTCTCCCTCCCCCTGTGTCTCCCTCCCCCTGTGTCTCCCTCCCCCTGTGTCTCCTCCCCTGTGTCTCCCTCCCCCTGTGTCTCCCTCCCCCTGTGTCTCCCTCCCCCTGTGTCTCCCTCCCCCTGTGTCTCCCTCCCCCTGTGTCTCCCTCCCCCTGTGTCTCCCTCCCCCTGTGTCTCCCTCCCCCTGTGTCTCCCTCCCCCTGTGTCTCCCTCCCCCTGTGTCTCCCTCCCCCTGTGTCTCCCTCCCCCTGTGTCTCCCTCCCCCTGTGTCTCCCTCCCCCTGTGTCTCCCTCCCCCTGTGTCTCCCTCCCCCTGTGTCTCCCTCCCCCTGTGTCTCCCTCCCCCTGTGTCTCCCCTCCCCCTGTGTCTCCCTCCCCTGTGTCTCCCTCCCCCTGTGTCTCCCTCCCCCTGTGTCTCCCTCCCCCTGTGTCTCCCTCCCCCTGTGTCTCCCTCCCCCTGTGTCTCCCTCCCCCTGTGTCTCCCTCCCCCTGTGTCTCCCTCCCCTGTGTCTCCCTCCCCCTGTGTCTCCCTCCCCCTGTGTCTCCCTCCCCCTGTGTCTCCCTCCCCCTGTGTCTCCCTCCCCCTGTGTCTCCCTCCCCCTGTGTCTCCCTCCCCCTGTGTCTCCCTCCCCCTGTGTCTCCCTCCCCCTGTGTCTCCCTCCCCCTGTGTCTCCCTCCCCCTGTCTCTCCCTCCCCCTGTCTCTCCCTCCCCCTGTCTCTCCCTCCCCCTGTCTCTCCCTCCCCCTGTCTCTCCCTCCCCCTGTCTCTCCCTCCCCCTGTCTCTCCCTCCCCCTGTCTCTCCCTCCCCCTGTCCTCCCCCGTCTCTCCCTCCCCCTGTCCTCTCTCCCTCCCCCTGTCTCTCCCTCCCCCTGTCTCTCCCTCCCCCTTCTCTCCCTCCCCCTGTCTCTCCCTCCCCCTGTCTCTCCCTCCCCCTGTCTCTCCCTCCCCCTGTCTCTCCCTCCCCCTGTCTCTCCCTCCCCCTGTCTCTCCCTCCCCCTGTCTCTCCCTCCCCCTGTCTCTCCCTCCCCCTGTCTCTCCCTCCCCCTGTCTCTCCCTCCCCCTGTCTCTCCCTCCCCCTGTCTCTCCCTCCCCCTGTCTCTCCCTCCCCCTGTCTCTCCCTCCCCCTGTCTCTCCCTCCCCCTGTCTCTCCCTCCCCCTGTCTCTCCCTCCCCCTGTCTCTCCCTCCCCCTGTCTCTCCCTCCCCCTGTCTCTCCCTCCCCCTGTCTCTCCCTCCCCCTGTCTCTCCCTCCCCCTGTCTCTCCCTCCCCCTGTCTCTCCCTCCCCTGTCTCTCCCTCCCCCTGTCTCTCCCTCCCCCTGTCTCTCCCTCCCCCTGTCTCTCCCTCCCCCTGTCTCTCCCTCCCCCTGTCTCTCCCTCCCTCTGTCTCTCCCTCTCTCTGTCTCTCCCTCTCTCTGTCTCTCCCTCTCTCTGTCTCTCCCTCTCTCTGTCTCTCCCCTCTCTCTGTCTCTCCCTCTCTCTGTCTCTCCCTCTCTCTGTCTCTCCCTCTCTCTGTCTCTCCCTCTCTCTGTCTCGCTGCCGCTCTCCCTCTGTCTCATTCTCTGTCTGTCTCTCTCTCTCTCTCTCTGTGTCCCTCTCCCTCTGCCACTCTTTATCTCTGTCTCTCTCTCTGTGTCCCTCTCCCTCTGCCACTCTTTATCTCTGTCTCTCTCTTTCTGTGTGTCTCCCTCTCTGTGTCTCCCTCTCTGTGTCTCCCTCTCTGTGTCTCCCTCTCTGTGTCTCCCTTTCTGTGTCTCCCTCTCTGTGTCTCCCTCTCTGTGTCTCCCTCTCTGTGTCTCCCTCTCTGTGTCTCCCTCTCTGTGTCTCCCTCTCTGTGTCTCCCTCTCTGTGTCTCCCTCTCTGTGTCTCCCTCTCTGCGTCTCCCTCTCTGCGTCTCCCTCTCTGCGTCTCCCTCTCTGCGTCTCCCTCTCTCTGCGTCTCCCTCTCTCTGCGTCTCCCTCTCTCTGCGTCTCCCTCTCTCTGCGTCTCCCTCTCTCTGCGTCTCCCTCTCTCTGCGTCTCCCTCTCTCTGCGTCTCCCTCTCTCTGCGTCTCCCTCTCTCTGCGTCTCTCCCTCTCTGCGTCTCTCCCTCTCTGCGTCTCTCCCTCTCTGCGTCTCTCCCTCTCTGCGTCTCTCCCTCTCTGCGTCTCTCCCTCTCTGCGTCTCTCCCTCTCTGCGTCTCTCCCTCTCTGCGTCTCTCCCTCTCTGCGTCTCTCCCTCTCTGCGTCTCTCCCTCTCTGCGTCTCTCCCTCTCTGCGTCTCTCCCTCTCTGCGTCTCTCCCTCTCTGCGTCTCTCCCTCTCTGCGTCTCTCCCTCTCTGCGTCTCTCCCTCTCTGCGTCTCTCCCTCTCTGCGTCTCTCCCTCTCTGCGTCTCTCCCTCTCTGCGTCTCTCCCTCTCTGCGTCTCTCCCTCTCTGCGTCTCTCCCTCTCTGCGTCTCTCCCTCTCTGCGTCTCTCCCTCTCTGCGTCTCTCCCTCTCTGCGTCTCTCCCTCTCTGCGTCTCTCCCTCTCTGCGTCTCTCCCTCTCTGCGTCTCTCCCTCTCTGCGTCTCTCCCTCTCTGCGTCTCTCCCTCTCTGCGTCTCTCCCTCTCTGCGTCTCTCCCTCTCTGCGTCTCTCCCTCTCTGCGTCTCTCCCTCTCTGCGTCTCTCCCTCTCTGCGTCTCTCCCTCTCTGCGTCTCTCCCTCTCTGCGTCTCTCCCTCTCTGCGTCTCTCCCTCTCTGCGTCTCTCCCTCTCTGCGTCTCTCCCTCTCTGCGTCTCTCCCTCTCTGCGTCTCTCCCTCTCTGCGTCTCTCCCTCTCTGCGTCTCTCCCTCTCTGCGTCTCTCCCTCTCTGCGTCTCTCCCTCTCTGCGTCTCTCCCTCTCTGCGTCTCTCCCTCTCTGCGTCTCTCCCTCTCTGCGTCTCTCCCTCTCTGCGTCTCTCCCTCTCTGCGTCTCTCCCTCTCTCTGCCTCTCCCTCTCTCTGCCTCTCCCTCTCTCTGCCTCTCCCTCTCTCAGTCTCTCCCTCTCTCAGTCTCTCCCTCTCTCAGTCTCTCCCTCTCTCAGTCTCTCCCTCTCTCAGTCTCTCCCTCTCTCTCTGTCTCCCTCTCTCTCTGTCTCCCTCTCTCTCTGTCTCCCTCTCTCTCTGTCTCCCTCTCTCTCTGTCTCCCTCTCTCTCTGTCTCCCTCTCTCTCTGTCTCCCTCTCTCTCTGTCTCCCTCTCTCTCTGTCTCCCTCTCTCTCTGTCTCCCTCTCTCTCTGTCTCCCTCTCTCTCTGTCTCCCTCTCTCTCTGTCTTTCTCCCTCTCTCTCTGTCTTTCTCCCTCTCTCTCTGTCTTTCTCTGTCTCTCTCCGTCTTTGTCTCTCTCCCTCTCTGTCTCTCTCCGTCTCTGTCTCTCTCCGTCTCTGTCTGTCTCTCTCCGTCTTTGTCTCTCTCCGTCTTTGTCTCTCTCCGTCTTTGTCTCTCTCTGTCTCTCTCTCTCTGCCTCTCTGTTTTTCTCTCTCTGTCTCTCTGTTTTTCTCTCTCTTTCTGGCCCCCTCTCGCTCTGTCTCTCTGTCTTTGCGTCTCTGTCTCTCTCTCACTCTCTCTGTCTCTTCCTCTCTCAGTCTCTTCCTCTCTCAGTCTCTCCCTCTCTCAGTCTCTCCCTCTCTCAGTCTCTCCCTCTCTCAGTCTCTCCCGCTCTCAGTCTCTCCCCCTCTCAGTCTCTCCCTCCCTCAGTCTCTCCCTCCCTCAGTGTCTCCCTCCCTCAGTCTCTCCCTCCCTCAGTCTCTCCCTCCCTCAGTCTCTCCCTCCCTCAGTCTCTCCCTCTCTCTGCCTCTCCCTCTCTCTGTCTCTCCCTCTCTCTGTCTCTCCCTCTCTCTGTGTCTCTGTCTCTCTCACTGTCTCTCTCTTGGTCTGTCCCTCTCTCTCTCTCTCTCTCTCTGTCCCTCTCTCTCTCTGTGTCTCTGTCTCCCTCCCTCTGTGTCTCCCTCCCTCTGTGTCTCCCTCCCTCTGTGTCTCCCTCCCTCTGTGTCTCCCTCCCTCTGTGTCTCCCTCCCTCTGTGTCTCCCTCCCTCTGTGTCTCCCTCCCTCTGTGTCTCCCTCCCTCTGTGTCTCCCTCCCTCTGTGTCTCCCTCCCTCTGTGTCTCCCTCCCTCTGTGTCTCCCTCCCTCTGTGTCTCCCTCCCTCTGTGTCTCCCTCCCTCTGTGTCTCCCTCCCTCTGTGTCTCCCTCCCTCTGTGTCTCCCTCCCTCTCTGTCTCCCTCCCTCTCTGTCTCCCTCCCTCTCTGTCTCCCTCCCTCTCTGTCTCCCTCCCTCTCTGTCTCCCTCCCTCTCTGTCTCCCACTCTCTCTGTCTCCCTCTCTCTCTGTCTCCCTCTCTCTCTGTCTCTCTCCGTCTTTGTCTCTCTCTGTCTCTTTCCGTTTTTGTCTCTCTCCGTTTTTGTCTCTCTCCGTTTTTGTCTCTCTCCGTCTTTGTCTCTCTCTCTCTCTGTCTCTCTCTATCTCTGTCTCTCTGTTTCTCTCTCTCTTTCTGGCCCCCTCTCGCTCTGTCTCTCTCTCTTTGCGGCTCTGTCTCTCTCTGTCTGTCTCTGTCGGTCTCTCTCTCTGTATCTGTCTCTCTCTCTCTCAATGTGTCTCCCTCTGTCCCTCTCTCTTTCTCTCTCTCTCTCTCTGTCTCTCTCTCTCTCTCTTTGTGTGTGTCTCTCTCTCTCTCTGTGTCACTCTGTCTCTCTCGCGCTCTATCTCTGTCTCCCTCTCTGTGTCTCTCTGTCTGTCTCTCTCTCTCTCCCTCTCTCTCTCTCTTTCTCGCTCTATCTTTCTCTCTCTCTCTGTCTCGTTCTCTCTGTCTCTCTCTCTGTCTCTCTCTCTCTGTCTCACTCTCTCTCTGTCTGTCTCTCTCTCTGTCTGTCTCTCTCTCTGTGTCCCTCTCCCTCTGTCACTCTTTCTCTCTGTCACTCTTTCTCTCTGTCTCTCTCTTTCTGTGTGTCTCTCTCTCTGTGTCTCCCTCTCTCTATGTCTCCCTTGTCTCTTTCTGTATCTGTGTTCCTCTCTCTGTATTTTTGTGTGTCTCTGTCTCTGTATGTTTGTGTCTCTCTCACTCTGTATCTTTGTGTGTCTCTCTCTCTGTATCTTTGTGTCTCTCTCTGTACTTGTGTGTCAGGGGAGCCCGAAACGCTACAGAAACAGGAGACAGGTTTGAAAATGGAGGAGTGTTTCTTATCCATCTATAACAATAATCCACTCTGACAGCAGTTCCATTTCACACTCTCTGCTCAGTCCTGTGTTGGGGGGGTGTTTAGTGTGGGATCAGTGTTTGCTTTTCTCAAACCGCACTGATATTCCCAACACGGGCAAGAGGTTTCAGTGTTTAAAAATGTAAAGATTTCAGAACAAAACCAGACAGAGAGTGATGAGGCCTCACACCTTCAATGTAGTGAATCCCCCAATCTTTCCTTTTGTATATTGTTTCCTTCCTCTGTCTGAAGTATTGGAGACGTCGACATCACTGAAACAATACAATCTCTCGGGACAATCACTGTAAACAGCTTCTGGAAACAAATTAACACTTTAATCACCCAAAAAGCTGAATGTCCATTCAAACACCTCCCTCCCCATATCCTTGTAAATGCAAAGATAACTCCCATTTCCCCAAAGCAGGAAGATATGAAATGGAATCATCTTAACCTCTCTATCAAAGATAGAAAGTTTTTTTTCTGTAAAGTTTATTTATTAGTGTCACAAGTAGGCTTACATTAACAATGCAATGAAGTTAGTGTGAAAATTCCCTAGTCGCCTGTTCGGGTACACTGAGGGAGGATGTAGCACGGCCAATGCACCCTAACCAACACGTCTTTCAGACTGTGGGAGGAAACCAGAGCACTCGGAGGAAACCCACGCAGACACGGGGAGAACGTGCAGACTCCACACAGACAGTGACCCGAGCCGGGAATCGAACCTGGGTCCCTGGCGGTGTGTGGTAATTGTGCTAACCACTGTGCCACCGTGCCAGCATCTATACATAGACACACATAGATATATGGAGACACACACACAGATATGCTGCGATATATACAGAGGCAGATATTCTCAGATACTCAGAAATATATAGAAAGACACACAGACAGGCACCCACAAATACACAGGGAGAGGGAGAGAGAGAAACACAGTAAGACAGATAGATACATAGAGAGACTAACACACACATATAGATGTACAGACCAACATACAGAGAGAGGGGGTGATGGAGGGTGAGGAGAGAAGGTAGAGAGACAGAGGGAGGGAGAGGGTAAGTGACTAAGGGAGAGAGACAGCAAAACAGATGCACAGATATATTCAGAAAGAGAGTGAGTGACAGAGACACACACACAGATCTATTCAGAGAGCGTCAGAGAGATAGAGAGACACACACGAACATACAAAGAGATATAAAGAGAGAGAGACAGGATGATGTGTAGGTTAGGCGGATTGCCATGCTAAATTGCCCTTAAGAGTCCAAAAATGCGAAGCTTGGGTGAATTGGCCATGCTAAATCGCCCCTTAATGTCCAAATATCTGCTTGTTAGGTGGATTGGCCATGCTAAATTGCCCCTTGAGATTCAACGGTGTGCGTGTTGGGTGGATTGGCCATGTTAAGTTGTTCCCTGGTGTCCAATGATGAGTAGGTTAGGTGGATTACCCATGGTAAATTGCCCCTTAGTGTCCAAAAATGTGAAGATTTGGTGAATTGACCATGCTACGTTGCCACTTAGTGCCCAAAGATGAATAGGTTAGGTGGATTGGCCGTGCTAAGTTGACACTTAGTGTGGAAGTTTCCCATCCCGCCCACCTTGGGAATTGTAACAGGCAGGGCAGGACCATGCAAAGGTCTCTCATAGAATCCCTGCAGTGCAGAAGGAGGCCATTCCGCCCATCGAGTCTGCACTGTCTCTCTGAAAGAACAGCCTACCCAGGCCCTCCCCTCCACCCTATCCTGTCCCCTCCACCTTATCCCCATAAGCCCGTGTATTCACCATGACTAAATCACCTAAGGCACTGATTAGACTAGGGACAGTCAGCATGGCTTTGTGAGTGGAAAATCATGTCCCACAAATTTAATTGAGTTTTTTGAAGGGGAAACCAAGAAGGTAGATGAGGGCAGTGCAGTTGCTGTTGTCGACATGGACTTTAGAAAGGCCTTTGACAAGGTACCGCATGGTAGGTTGTTGCATAAGGTTAAATCTCACGGGATCCAGGGTGAGGTATCTAAATGGATACAAAATTGGCTTCTTGACAGAAGCCAGAGGGTGGTTGGAGAGGGTTGTTTTTCAAACTGGGGGCCTGTGATCAGCAGTGTGCCTCAGTGATCAGTGCTGGGCCCATTGTTATTTGTCATTTATATTAATGATTTGGATGAGAATATAGGGGGCATGGTTAGTAGGTTTGCAGACTACACCAAGATTGGTGGCATAGTGGACAGTGAAGAAAGTTATCTCCAATTGCTGGAAAGAGTGGAGGCCCAAAGAGACTTGGGGCGGTCACGTCAACATAGAAAATAGGAGGAGGAAGAGGCCATTCAGCCCTTCGAGCCTGACCCACCATTCAACACTATCATGGCCGATCCTCTGTCTCAATGCCATACCCCAGCGCTCTCCCCATACACCTCGACACCTTCAGAGTCTAGAAATCTATCTGTTTCCTTCTTAAATATATTCAGTGACTTGGTCTCCACAGCTTTCTGTGGGAGAGAATTCCACAGGTTCACCACCCTCTGAGTGAAGAGGTTTCCCCTCATCTCAGTCCCAAATGGCCTCCCCCGTATCCTGAGACTGTGACCCCTTGTTCCAGACACCCCCAGCCGGAGGAAACAATATCCCTGTATCCAGCCTGTCCAGCACTGTCAGAATTTTATACCTTTCAATTAGATCCCCGCTCACTCTTCTACATTCCAGTGAATACAGGCCCAGCCGACCCAATCTCCCCTCAGACATCAATGCTGCCATCCCAGGAATCAGTCTGGTGAACATTCACTGCTCTCCCTCTGTGGCAAGTACATCCTTCCTCAGATAAGGAGAGGAACACTGGACACAAGACTCCAGGTGTGGTCTCACCGAGGCTCTGTCCAGCTGCAATAAGACATCCTTGCTCTTCCACTCGAATCCTCTTGCAATGAAGGACAACATGGGTGGTACAGTGGTTAGCTCTGCTGCCTCACAGTGCAACGGACCTGGGTTCAATTTTGGTATCGGGTGACTGTCTGTGTGGAGTTTGCACGTTCTCCCCATGTCTGCGTGGGTTTCCTCCGGGTGCTCCGGTTTCCTCCCACGCTCCAAAGATGTGCGCGTTAGGTTGATTGGCCATGATAAATTGCCCCTTAATGCCAGGGGGATTAGGATATTGTGAGTGAGACTGTGGGAGTGTTATCTATCTGTGTGTGTGTGTGTCTGTGTGTGAGACTGTGCGTGTATCTGTGTGTGTGTGTGTCTGTGCATCACTGCGTTTGTTGTCAGTGAGTTTGTGTGTGTTTCACTATCTTCCTGTCTCTCAGTCCCCCAGTCCCAGAATCTGCTTCTCTTTACACAGATGCTGCCTGTCCTGCTCAGTATTTCTGCATTGACTATTTCACAATCTGAGGAGTTGTGAATGGTGCGATCATCAGCGAACATCTCACCTATGGAGGGAAGGTCAGTGATGGAGCAGCTGAAGATGGTTGGGGCCTCGGACACTCACCCTGAGGAACTCCTGCAGTGATGTCCCGGGACTGAGAGGATCGGCTTTGAGATAATCGGCACATTGGGGGAAAGGTTGGGAAGCAGAGGATGCTGATTTAAGGTAAATGGCGACAGCAGCAACATGAGGCAATATCTGTGGCTTTGGAGTGATCCTTGTTGTACCCCACTATTAGCTGCTTGCCCACCTGAATATCTCACTGTTACTCTCTGCATTACTATCTCATCCCTATCTCTCAGTGACTCTGCCTCTCTCCATCTCTCCGGGGAAATTATAATGGGGAGCAAAGAAATGGCAGAAGAATTGAAGATATACTTTGGTTCTGTCTTCACAAAAGAGGCACAGATAACCCTGCAGAAATGTTAGGGAACCAATGGTTGAGTGAGAGTGTGGAATTGAATTGAAGGAAATCAGTATTAGTAAGAAAATGGTGCTGGGGGAATGAATGGGGTTAAAGGCTGACAAAGCCCCAGGGCCTGATAATCTACATCCCAGAGTATTAAAGGAAGCGGCGCTGGAAATATTGGATGCATTGCTGGTCATCTTCCAAAATTCTATAGACTCTGGAGCAGTTCCTACAGATTGGGGGGTGGCAAATGTAACCCCACTATTTAAAATAATCTTTTCACTTGCGTGTAATTTATCACAGAACACGGGCAGCATGGACTTATCGAGAATGACGGGATAGTGTTGGGGTGGAGAAGTTATTCCTTCAAGTGGAAATCAGTGTCGTTTTGAAATGTGTTGAGGGTGCTCTCTCTCACACACTCTCTCTCTCTCACAAACACACACACATTCTCTCAAACGCACTCTCTCCAACACACTCTCTCTCACTCACATTCTCTCACACACACACTCTCTCTCGCACATTCTCTCTCACACACTCTCTCACACACACACTCTCTCACACACACTCTCTCTCACACACACTCTCTCTCACACACACTCTCTCACACTCTCACACACACTCTCTCTCACACACACTCTCTCTCACACACACTCTCTCTCTCACACACTCTCACGCATTCTCTCTCACACACACTCACTCTCTCACACACACACTCTCTCTCTCACACACTCTCACGCATTCTCTCTCTCACACACACTCTCTCTCACACACTCTCTCTCTCACACACTCTCTCTCTCACACACTCTCTCTCACGCATTCTCTCTCTCACACACACACACTCTCTCTCACACACTCTCTCTCACACTCTCTCTCTCACACACTCTCTCTCACACACACTCACTCTCTCACACACACTCTCTCTCTCTGTCTCTCTCTCTCTCTGTCTCTCCCTCTCTCTGTGTCCCTCTCCCTCTGTCACTCTTTCTCTCTGTCTCTCTCTTTCTCTGTGTCTCTCTCTCTGTGTCTCCCTCTGTCTGTGTCTCCCTCTGTCTGTGTCTCCCTCTGTCTGTGTCTCCCTCTGTCTGTGTCTCCCTCTGTCTGTGTCTCCCTCTGTCTGTGTCTCCCTCTGTCTGTCTCCCTCTCTCTGTGTCTCCCTCTGTCTGTGTCTCCCTCTCTCTGTCTCTCCCTCTCTCTGTCTCTCCCTCTCTCTGTGTCTCCCTCTGTCTGTGTCTCCCTCTGTCTGTGTCTCCCTCTGTCTGTGTCTCCCTCTGTCTGCGTCTCCCTCTCTGTGTGTCTCCCTCTCTGTGTGTCTCCCTCTCTCTGTCTCTCCCTCTCTCTGTCTCTCCCTCTGTCTGTGTCTCCCTCTGTCTGTGTCTCCCTCTGTCTGTGTCTCCCTCTGTCTGTGTCTCCCTCTGTCTGTGTCTCCCTCTGTCTGTGTCTCCCTCTGTCTGTGTCTCCCTCTGTCTGTGTCTCCCTCTGTCTGTGTCTCCCTCTGTCTGTGTCTCCCTCTGTCTGTGTCTCCCTCTGTCTGTGTCTCCCTCTGTCTGTGTCTCTCTCTGTCTGTGTCTCCCTCTCTCTGTCTCTCCCTCTCTCTGTCTCTCCCTCTCTCTGTCTCTCCCTCTCTCTGTCTCTCCCTCTCTCTGTCTCTCCCTCTCTCTGTCTCTCCCTCTCTCTGTCTCTCCCTCTGTCTGTGTCTCCCTCTGTCTGTGTCTCCCTCTGTCTGTGTCTCCCTCTGTCTGTGTCTCCCTCTGTCTGTGTCTCCCTCTGTCTGTGTCTCCCTCTCTCTCCGTGTCTCCCTCTCTCTCCGTGTCTCCCTCTCTCTCCGTGTCTCCCTCTCTCTGTCTCTCCCTCTCTCTGTCTCTCCCTCTCTCTGTCTCTCCCTCTCTCTGTCTCTCCCTCTCTCTGTCTCTCCCTCT
>NW_027592654.1:0-5000 GCF_964213995.1 Mustelus asterias | reverse complement strand
CCCTCTCTGTGTCTCTCCCTCTCTGTGTCTCTCCCTCTCTGTGTCTCTCCCTCTCTGTGTCTCTCCCTCTCTGTGTGTCTCCCTCTCTGTGTGTCTCCCTCTCTGTGTGTCTCCCTCTCTGTGTGTCTCCCTCTCTGTGTGTCTCCCTCTCTGTGTGTCTCCCTCTCTGTGTGTCTCCCTCTCTGTGTGTCTCCCTCTCTGTGTGTCTCCCTCTCTGTGTCTCTCCCTCTCTGTGTCTCTCCCTCTCTGTGTCTCTCCCTCTCTGTGTCTCTCCCTCTCTGTGTCTCTCCCTCTCTGTGTCTCTCCCTCTCTGTGTCTCTCCCTCTCTGTGTCTCTCCCTCTCTCTGTGTCTCCCTCTCTCTGTGTCTCCCTCTCTCTGTGTCTCCCTCTCTCTGTGTCTCCCTCTCTCTGTGTCTCCCTCTCTCTGTGTCTCCCTCTGCTCCCTCTCTCTCTCTCTGTCCCTCTCTCTCTCTGTCCCTCTGTCTCTGTCTCCCTCCCTCTGTGTCTCCCTCCCTCTGTGTCTCCCTCCCTCTGTGTCTCCCTCCCTCTGTGTCTCCCCTCCCTCTGTGTCTCCCTCCCTCTGTGTCTCCCTCCCTCTGTGTCTCCCTCCCTCTGTGTCTCCCTCCCTCTGTGTCTCCCTCCCTCTGTGTCTCCCTCCCTCTGTGTCTCCCTCCCTCTGTGTCTCCCTCCCTCTGTGTCTCCCTCCCTCTGTGTCTCCCTCCCTCTGTGTCTCACTCCCTCTGTGTCTCCCTCCCCCTGTGTCTCCCTCCCCCTGTGTCTCCCTCCCTCTGTGTCTCCCTCCCTCTGTGTCTCCCTCCCTCTGTGTCTCCCTCCCTCTGTGTCTCCCTCCCTCTGTGTCTCCCTCCCTCTGTGTCTCCCTCCCTCTGTGTCTCCCTCCCTCTGTGTCTCACTCCCTCTGTGTCTCCCTCCCTCTGTGTCTCCCTCCCTCTGTGTCTCCCTCCCTCTGTGTCTCCCTCCCTCTGTGTCTCCCTCCCTCTGTGTCTCCCTCCCTCTGTGTCTCCCTCCCTCTGTGTCTCCCTCCCTCTGTGTCTCCCTCCCTCTGTGTCTCCCTCCCTCTGTGTCTCCCTCCCTCTGTGTCTCCCTCCCTCTGTGTCTCCCTCCCTCTGTGTCTCCCTCCCTCTGTGTCTCCCTCCCTCTGTGTCTCCCTCCCTCTCTGTCTCACTCCCTCTCTGTCTCACTCCCTCTCTGTCTCACTCCCTCTCTGTCTCACTCCCTCTCTGTCTCACTCCCTCTCTGTCTCACTCTCTCTCTGTCTCTCTCCGTCTTTGTCTCTCTCTGTCTCTCTCCGTCTTTGTCTCTCTCCGTCTTTGTCTCTCTCCGTCTTTGTCTCTGTCCGTCTTTGTCTCTCTCCGTCTTTGTCTCTCTCCGTCTTTGTCTCTCTCCGTCTTTGTCTCTCTCTGTCTCTCTGTTTCTCTCTCTCTTTCTGGCCCCCTCTCGCTCTGTCTCTGTCTCTTTGCGTCTCTGTCTCTCTCTGTCTCTCTTTGTTTTTTTCTGTCTTTCTCTGTCTATCTCTCGCTCTGTCTCTGTCTCTCTCTCTCTCATTGTGTGTCTCTCTCTCACTCTGTCTCTCTCTGTCCCTCTCTCTTTCTCTGTCTGTCTCTTTCCCACTCTCTCTCTCTGTGTCTCTCTCTCTCACTGTGTCACTCTGTCTCTGTCGCACTCTGTCTCTGTCGTGCTCTATCTCTGTCTCCCTCTCTGTGTCTCTCTGTCTGTCTCTCTGTCTCTCTCACTCTATCTCTATCTCTCTTTCTCATTCTATCTTTCTCTCTCTCTCTGTCTCTCTCTGTCTCGTTCTCTCTGTCTCTCTCTCTCTCTCTCTCTGTCTCTGTGTCTCTGACTCACTCTCTGTCTGTCTGTCTCTCTCGCTGTGTCCCTCTCCCTCTGTCACTCTTTCTCTCTGTCTCTCTCTTTCTTAGTGTCTCCCTCTCTGTGTGTCTCCCTCTCTCTGTGTCTCCCTCTCTCTGTGTCTCCCTCTCTCTGTGTCTCCCTCTCTCTGTGTCTCCCTCTCTGTGTGTCTCCCTCTCTCTGTGAGTCTCCCTCTCTCTGTGAGTCTCCCTCTCTCTGTGAGTCTCCCTCTCTCTGTGAGTCTCCCTCTCTCTGTGAGTCTCCCTCTCTCTGTGAGTCTCCCTCTCTCTGTGTGTCTCCCTCTCTCTGCGTGTCTCCCTCTCTGCGTGTCTCCCTCTCTGCGTGTCTCCCTCTCTGCGTGTCTCCCTCTCTGCGTGTCTCCCTCTCTGCGTGTCTCCCTCTCTGCGTGTCTCCCTCTCTGCGTGTCTCCCTCTCTGCGTGTCTCCCTCTCTGCGTGTCTCCCTCTCTGCGTGTCTCCCTCTCTGCGTGTCTCCCTCTCTGCGTGTCTCCCTCTCTGCGTGTCTCCCTCTCTGCGTGTCTCCCTCTCTGCGTGTCTCCCTCTCTGCGTGTCTCCCTCTCTCCGTGTCTCCCTCTCTGCGTGTCTCCCCTCTCTGCGTGTCTCCCCCTCTGCGTGTCTCCCCCTCTGCGTGTCTCCCCCTCTGCGTGTCTCCCCCTCTGCGTGTCTCCCCCTCTGCGTGTCTCCCCCTCTGCGTGTCTCCCCCTCTGCGTGTCTCCCCCTCTGCGTGTCTCCCCCTCTGCGTGTCTCCCCCTCTGCGTGTCTCCCCCTCTGCGTGTCTCCCCCTCTGCGTGTCTCCCCCTCTGCGTGTCTCCCCCTCTGCGTGTCTCCCCCTCTGCGTGTCTCCCCCTCTGCGTGTCTCCCCCTCTGCGTCTCTCCCCCTCTGCGTCTCTCCCCCTCTGCGTCTCTCCCCCTCTGCGTCTCTCCCTCTGGTGTTCTCCCCCTGCGTCTCTCCCCCTCTGCGTCTCTCCCCCTCTGCGTCTCTCCCCCTCTGCGTCTCTCCCCCTCTGCGTCTCTCCCGCTCTGCGTCTCTCCCTCTGCGTCTCTCCCTCTCTGCGTCTCTCCCTCTCTGCGTCTCTCCCTCTCTGCGTCTCTCCCTCTCTGCGTCTCTCCCTCTCTGCGTCTCTCCCTCTCTGCGTCTCTCCCTCTCTGCGTCTCTCCCTCTCTGCGTCTCTCCCTCTCTGCGTCTCTCCCTCTCTGCGTCTCTCCCTCTCTGCGTCTCTCCCTCTCTGCGTCTCTCCCCCTCTGCGTCTCTCCCCCTCTGCGTCTCTCCCCTCTGCGTCTCTCCCCCTCTGCGTCTCTCCCCCTCTGCGTCTCTCCCCCTCTGCGTCTCTCCCCCTCTGCGTCTCTCCCCCTCTGCGTCTCTCCCCCTCTGCGTCTCTCCCCCTCTGCGTCTCTCCCCCTCTGCGTCTCTCCCCCTCTGCGTCTCTCCCCCTCTGCGTCTCTCCCCCTCTGCGTCTCTCCCCCTCTGCGTCTCTCCCCCTCTGCGTCTCTCCCCCTCTGCGTCTCTCCCCCTCTGCGTCTCTCCCCCTCTGCGTCTCTCCCCCTCTGCGTCTCTCCCCCTCTGCGTCTCTCCCCCTCTGCGTCTCTCCCCCTCTGCGTCTCTCCCCCTCTGCGTCTCTCCCCCTCTGCGTCTCTCCCCCTCTGCGTCTCTCCCCCTCTGCGTCTCTCCCCCTCTGCGTCTCTCCCCCTCTGCGTCTCTCCCCCTCTGCGTCTCTCCCCTCTGCGTCTCTCCCCCTCTGCGTCTCTCCCCCTCTGCGTCTCTCCCCTCTGCGTCTCTCCCCCCTCTGCGTCTCTCCCCCTCTGCGTCTCTCCCCCTCTGCGTCTCTCCCCCTCTGCGTCTCTCCCCCTCTGCGTCTCTCCCCCTCTGCGTCTCTCCCCCTCTGCGTCTCTCCCCCTCTGCGTCTCTCCCCCTCTGCGTCTCTCCCCCTCTGCGTCTCTCCCCCTCTGCGTCTCTCCCCCTCTGCGTCTCTCCCCCTCTGCGTCTCTCCCCCTCTGCGTCTCTCCCCCTCTGCGTCTCTCCCCCTCTGCGTCTCTCCCCCTCTGCGTCTCTCCCCCTCTGCGTCTCTCCCCCTCTGCGTCTCTCCCCCTCTGCGTCTCTCCCCCTCTGCGTCTCTCCCCCTCTGCGTCTCTCCCCCTCTGCGTCTCTCCCCCTCTGCGTCTCTCCCCCTCTGCGTCTCTCCCCCTCTGCGTCTCTCCCCCTCTGCGTCTCTCCCCCTCTGCGTCTCTCCCCCTCTGCGTCTCTCCCCCTCTGCGTCTCTCCCCCTCTGCGTCTCTCCCCCTCTGCGTCTCTCCCCCTCTGCGTCTCTCCCCCTCTGCGTCTCTCCCCCTCTGCGTCTCTCCCCCTCTGCGTCTCTCCCCCTCTGCGTCTCTCCCCCTCTGCGTCTCTCCCCCTCTGCGTCTCTCCCCCTCTGCGTCTCTCCCCCTCTGCGTCTCTCCCCCTCTGCGTCTCTCCCCCTCTGCGTCTCTCCCCCTCTGCGTCTCTCCCCCTCTGCGTCTCTCCCCCTCTGCGTCTCTCCCCCTCTGCGTCTCTCCCCCTCTGCGTCTCTCCCCCTCTGCGTCTCTCCCCCTCTGCGTCTCTCCCCCTCTGCGTCTCTCCCCCTCTGCGTCTCTCCCCCTCTGCGTCTCTCCCCCTCTGCGTCTCTCCCCCTCTGCGTCTCTCCCCCTCTGCGTCTCTCCCCCTCTGCGTCTCTCCTCCCCTCTGCGTCTCTCCCCCTCTGCGTCTCTCCCCCTCTGCGTCTCTCCCCCTCTGCGTCTCTCCCCCTCTGCGTCTCTCCCCCTCTGCGTCTCTCCCCCTCTGCGTCTCTCCCCCTCTGCGTCTCTCCCCCTCTGCGTCTCTCCCCTCTGCGTCTCTCCCCCTCTGCGTCTCTCCCCCTCTGCGTCTCTCCCCCTCTGCGTCTCTCCCCTCTGCGTCTCTCCCCCTCTGCGTCTCTCCCCTCTGCGTCTCTCCCCCTCTGCGTCTCTCCCCCTCTGCGTCTCTCCCCCTCTGTCTCTCTGTTTCTCTCTCTGTCTCTCTGTTTCTCTCTCTGTCTCTCTGTTTCTCTCTCTGTCTCTCTGTTTCTCTCTCTGTCTCTCTGTTTCTCTCTCTCTTTCTGGCCCCCTCTCGCTCTGTATCTCT
>NW_027592653.1:17500-48579 GCF_964213995.1 Mustelus asterias | reverse complement strand
GTTGATACAACGACAGAGGAACTGACTAACCCCCAGCGCGATGACTAACATTTGCTGTGTGTGTGTTTGTGTGGCTGCATTTTTTTCTGTGAATGTGCTGGGCTATAGATGACTGTATATGGTCATTCTAACCGCACCCCCCCTGCCCTGCACCACCCCCCCCCCCCCCCCGCCCTGCACCCCCGCCCCCCCCCCCCCCGCCCCCAGACATGCCACATCAGGCCCCGACACCCGAATCCCAAACTCGCAACACATCCTTCGGCACAAACTGCTTTCTCCAGCCAATCACACACTCGTGGCTGGAGGACGGAAACGTTCCGTGTCGGGAGAACGCACAGCAAGCGGCCTCCTCGGAACATCTCCGCTTCCCAACTCTCCAGGGCCAGCCTGGAGTCTCCAACCCAAAGGGCGAAACACAAGGGGTCAACTCCTGAAGAGGGGGGAGGAGGCAGGGAAAGCAGCAGGATAACAAGAAGGAGCATTAAACAAATTGCCCGCTTTGTTTAAAAATAAAAAGGACCTCGGGACAGCTAGCTTAATTAAAATGTTGGCGATGAGTGGGGAGAGGGGGTTTTGCCCCATCCCAGAGGTGAAAGGTCGAGTGACACAATCTCCAGGGAGGTTGGCAACCCCCAACTCGCCCACGCGGAGTGGTCACACAATCGCGCAGAGGACACACAGTGGTCAGCACCGCTGCCCCACAGCGCCAGGGACCCGGGTTCGATTCCTGGCTTGGGGTCACTGTCTGTGTGGAGTTTGCACGTTCTCCCCGTGTCTGCGTGGGTTTCCTCCCACAGTCCGAAGGATGTGCTGGTTAGGGTGCATTGACCCGAACAAAGGCCGGAGTGTGTGGCGACTAGGGAAACTCCACACTAACTACATTGCAGTGTTAATGTAAGCCTCATGACTTGTGACGAATAAATAAACTTTAACAGCACGGTGGGGGTACCCACACCTCAGAGACTGATGCTGCTGGGTTCAAGGTGGCGTGTCACCCCAACCACCACCTTCTCAAGGGGCAATTAGGGACGGGGCAACAAATACTCGGCCTAGGCAGCGACGAAGCCTGCCGCGCAAACTGGCAGCAGCCGCGGACTGGGGAAGTACGCTGGGGTATCTGGAGGTTGTGAAAGGGGCTACGCAAATGCAAGTTCCTCTTTCTTTGTATATAAAAAAAAAAGAGCAAAGGGGTTGCGCTCTATGAACAAGCGGCGGCGTGTCGAGATCTCGTTCGACCCAGGCAGGACGTGGGGAAATGCAGTTCCTCTTTGTAACGCCGACATTTCCAAGATAGGGGAAGGGTTAGATATAGAACGCAGATTGAAGGAACCTTTCTGGCCACTGGTGAGCCCCCACCCTTCCCTCCCCTCAGTACAATAGCTCAGACTGAGAGTAATCCAGACTTTGTTCCTCTGGGGTAAAGGAGGAAAGGTATTCTGACTGGAGTGCTCCCTTTTTAAAAACTTTCTGCTTGTTCAGAGTTGAGCAATGTTTGCGGTTCTGTACTTGTCCCCGACCCGCACAAGTTCAATCTCGTTAAATCCAGGCCCATTGCTGCGTCTCCACATCCTCCAGCTTCCCGTGCGCCCGCCTCGCCCCGTCGCTTGGACACTTCGGGTTTTCTGCCGTGAAAAGCTGATCTGCTCCCACTCGCAACCCTTCTCCCCCTCCACTCCCTCACCCTCCCTCCACCCTCTCACCCCCTCCACTCCCCCTCCCTCCCTCCCTCCACAGCCCACGACCCCCTCACCCTTCTCTCCCTCCACTCCCTCACCCTCCCTCCACTCCCTCACCCCCTCCCTCCACAGCCCACGACCCCCCTCACCCTTCTCTCCCTCCACTCCCTCACCCTCCCTCCACTCCCTCACCCCCTCCCTCCACAGCCCACGACCCCCCTCACCCTCCCTCCACTCCCTCACCCCCTCCCTCCACAGCCCACGACCCCCCTCACTCTTCTCTCCCTCCACTCCCTCACCCTCCCTCCACCCTCTCACCCCCTCCACTCCCCCTCCCTCCCTCCCTCCACAGCCCACGACCCCCCTCACCCTTCTCTCCCTCCACTCCCTCACCCTCCCTCCACTCCCTCACCCCCTCCCTCCACAGCCCACGACCCCCCTCACCCTCCACTCCCTCTCCCCCTCCCTCCACAGCCCACGACCCCTGCTCCCACCTGCAACCCCCTCCTCACCCCCTCCCTCCCTCCACAGCCCACGACCCCCCCCTCACCCTTCTCTCCCTCCACTCCCTCACCCCCTCCACTCCCCCTCCCTCCCTCCACAGCCCACGACCCCCCCCTCATCCTTCACTCCCTCTCCCCCTCCCTCCCTCCACAGCCCACGACCCGCTCCCACCTGCAACCCCCTCCTCACCCTCCACTCCCCCTCCCTCCCTAGCCCACAGCCCACGACCCCCCCTCACCCTTCACTCCCTCTCCTCCTCCCTAGCCCACGACCCCCGCTCCCACCTGCAACCTCCCCCCTCACAAAGCTCCCCCATCCCTCCTCTGAAGGGTGGCACGGTGGTTAGCACGGCTGCCTCACAGCGCCAGGGACCCGGGTTCTATTCCCAGCCACGGGTCACTGTCTGTGTGGAGTCTGCACTTTCTCCCCGTGTCTGCGTGGGTTTCCTCCGGGTGCTCCGGTTTCCTCCCACAGTCCGAAAGGCGTGCCGGTTAGGTGCTAAATTCTCCCTCAGTGTTACTCGAACAGGCGCCGGAGTGTGGCGACTAGGGGATTTTCACAGTAACTCCATTGCAGTGTTAATGTAAACCTGCTTGTGACACTAATCTTAGAACATCTACAGTGCAGAAGACGACCATTCGGCCCATCGAGTCTGCACCAACCACAATCCCACCCAGGCCCTATTCCCGTAACCCCACATATTTATCCTGCTAATCCCCGACACTAAGGGGCAATTTAGCATGGTCAATCCACCTAACCTAGACATCTTTGGGACTAAGGGGCAATTTTGCACGGCCAATCCACCTAACCTGCGCAGCTTTGGACTGTGGGAGGAAACCGGAGCACCCGGAGGAAACCCACGCAGACACGAGGAGAATGTGCAAACTCCACACAGTGACCCAAGGCCGGGAATCGAACCCAGGTCCCTGGTGCTGTGAGGCTGCAGTGCTAACCCACTGTGCCACCCTAATAAATAAACATAAAACTTTTAAAAACTTTTAAAAAGCCACCCTTCCTCCCAAGACCCGAATGCTTTTCTTCAAGAACACCACCGCTCGTTCAAAGGAGAATCAAGTTGCATCGACTCTCGATGGATAACCCAACACTACAACCGCACCCCCCCCCCGCACCAGCCCCCTCCCAATTGCTGCCGGTGTCTCCTCCCCGGGGACAGTGGGGGAGGTGGGGTGGAGAGGTGAAGTGCTTCCGCCCACCCCTTCCCAGCAGCCACCCAAACAAAGGTGCAAGGAGCTCGGAAATACCCAGGGAAATGCCCCTCGCACACCCCCCGCCCCCCCCCTACACACACACACACACACACACACACACACACACACAAACGCAGTCATGCAGGGTTCCTGTTCCGACTATTTGGTCTCTCGTGGCACAGGGTGCAGCTCGCTAGGTCAGGAGGTGGTCATGGGTTCAAGTCTCACTCCGGGGATTGCAACACAGGGAGGGAAACTTAGAAACCCTACAGCACAGAAAGAGGCCATTCGGCCCATCGAGTCTGCACCGACCACAATCCCACCCAGGCCCGACCCCCATATCCACCCACACTAATCCCTCTAACCTACGCATCCTGGGACACTAAGGGGCAATTTTAGCACGGCCAATCAACCTAACCCGCACATCTTTGGACTGTGGGAGGAAACCGGAGCACCCGGAGAAAACCCACGCAGACACGAGGAGAATGTGCAAACTCCACACAGACAGTGACCCAAGCCGGGAATCGAACCCAGGTCCCTGGAGCCGTGAAGCAGCAGTGCTAACCACCGTGCCGCCCAAAGGAAAGGAAAAGGGAAGGAAAAGCTTCCGGACGGTGCCGCCGCCTTTCAGACGAGACGCCTTGTCGCGAGGCTGGGAAGACCCCCACAGGCACAATAGTAAGGGCGGGGGGAGGTTCTCTGAGCCAACATTCGTCCCCCAAAACAGGGTTGCCTGAAGAGAAAGAGGCAAGACAACCAGGGGCATGGTGGCACAGTGGTTAGCACTGCCACCATCACGGCGCCAGGGACGCGGGTTCGATTCCTGGCTTGGGTCACTGTCTACGTGGAGCTTACATGTTCTCCCCGTGTCTGCGTGGGTTTCCTCCGGTTTCCTCCCACAGTCCAAACGATGTGCAGGTTAGGTGGATTGGCCATGCTAAATTGCCCCTTAGTGTCCAAAGATGCGCAGGTTAGGTGGATTGGCCATGCTAAATTGCCCCCTCATGTCAGGGGGACTAGCTAGGGTAAATGCGTGGGGTTACAGGGATAGGGTCTGGGTGGGATTGCGTTCGGTGTGGACTCGATGGGCTGAATGGCCTCCTTGTATGATTCTATTATTGCGCTGCTGATTGTGGGATCTTGCTGTGCAGGCTTTGGCTGCCTCGCTCGCTGCGTTGCGGGGACTGTATCCCCAAAGTGCTTCAGCAGTTGGTGAGCAGCACAGGACCCCCCCCCCCCCCCCCCCACCGGCGGTTGCGAAAGGGGCTATATAAATGCAATCGGAAAACTCTTTGCCCCTTCGATTCATAGAATCCCTACAGTGCAGCAGGAGGCCATTCGGCCCATCGCGTCTGCGCCGACCACAATCCCACCCAGGCCCTATCCCCGTAACCCCGTTCGCTTCCCCTCGCTAATCCCCCCTGACACCGAGGGACAATTCAGCACGGCCAATCCACCTAAACTAAACGTCTTTGGACTGAGGGGGGAAACTCGGAGCACCCGGGAGGAAACCCACGCAGACACGGGGGGGAGAACGTGCAGACTCCACACAGACAGCGACCCCCCCCCCCCCCCCCGCCCCCCCACCCCAAGCCGGGAATCGAACCCGGGTCCCTGGCGCTGAGGGGCAGCTGGTGCTGACCCACTGTGCTGCCCTTCGCCCTCTCCCATCCACACTTCCACCCTGCCCTGATCTCTCTTCTTACCCCTTTCACTGTGAGGGGGGGCGGGGCGGGGGGGTGGGGCGGGGCGGTGGGGGGGTGTTTTAACATTGACAAACTACCTCTGGGAGGCAAAATAAATTGTGTTCGCGGTCCCGATGCTTGGAAGGGGGGAGACGTTGCGTTCACACCTATTGTCAAAGTTTGGATCGCGTGACAGTTAATCAGGCCGAAAGTTGGTTTTGAGTCTGATTCTCCGCCCCTCCTCCTCAGAGCCTACCCGCGTAATGAGATCCCACAGACTGTGACCTTGCTTCTGGGGGCAGCTATCAACCGATCTACACCTAATGCACGCAATCGCATTACGTGAAAAAAATAATAACGAACACATCACATCCTGTGCTAGATTCCACATCTGAAGTTTGCATTCGGAAACAAAACAAAAAAAAAATCGCATTGTTCAGTCAGTCAGAAAGCCGCCATCTGCAATGGTGCGGAAAAAGAGGCCATTCAGCCCCTGCGCCGGTGCTGTCCCCTCCCCGAGCCCAACCTCACGCATTTCCTCTTCAGGCATTTCACAGGTTAGAGGGGCATCTGGGTGGGCGCAGGCTTGGTGGGCTGAAGGGCCCGTTCCTGCGCTGTTCTTTTGTCCTCGAGTGACAATTCTCACAAAGACCTCAAGGACTTGGCTTCACTGGTCATTGGTACAGACAGCTCCTCAGTACAACTGCCCCCCTCAACTCCCTACCAAACATTGCGCGCTCACCCCCCCCCCCCCCCCCCCCGCAAGACCACCAATCTCTATTATGTGCACACTCAGGTGCTGGCCCCCCCACCTGTCGGGCCGAGTGGACTCCCAATCTTCGACTCCACAACGCTGGCAAAATTGGTGATGATTCTAAGCGAGGATTCGCATTTCTATAGCGCCTTCGACAACCCTCAGGACACCCCCAAAGTGCTTTGCAACAAATGTAATCACAGCAATTATACTCACAGAATCCCTACAGTGCAGAAGGAGGCCATTCTGCCCATCGAGTCTGCACCGACCACAATCCCACCCAGGCCCTATCCCCGTAACCCCACATAATTACCCTGCTAATCCCCCCCCCCCGACACTAAAGGGGCA
Organism: Mustelus asterias; assembly: GCF_964213995.1. Lineage (NCBI taxonomy): Eukaryota > Metazoa > Chordata > Chondrichthyes > Carcharhiniformes > Triakidae > Mustelus > Mustelus asterias. The sequence goes on along the minus strand of NW_027592653.1, from coordinate 42,404 downwards.
ATTTAGCATGGCCGATCCACCTGTCCCTTAGTGTCCAAAGATGTGCAGGTTAGGTGGATTGGCCATGCTGAATGTGTGGGGTTACAGGGATCGGGCGATGGAGGCGGCCTGGGCAAGATACTCTGTGCTGACTTGATGGCCTCTTGTGCTCATATCTATCCATAGATAGATTCTTGGCAGGGGGAGTTGGGGGGGGGGGTGAAAGTTTAACAGGGAGGTAGGCAAGAAGGTGAGGCCCTATCCTTGTAACCTGCGCAGTGGTTAGCGCTGCTGCCTCACAGCGCCAGGGAGCCGGGTTCGATTCTGTCTGTGCGGAGTCTGTGCATTCTCCCCCGTGTCTGCGTGGGTTTCCTCCGGGTACTCCGGTTTCCTCCCACAGTCCGAAAGACGTGCTGGTTAGGGTGCATTGGCCGTGCTAAATTCTCCCTCAGTGTACCCGAACAGGCGCTGGAGTGTGGGCGGCTAGGGGAATTTCACAGTAACTTCATTGCAGTGTTAATGTAAGCCTACTTGTGACAATAAATTTAAACAATTAAACCAATGTTTTCCAGGGTTCAGGGAACAAGTTGGGAGAGGTTTCTAGAGAAAGAAGGGATTTGGTGAGCGAGGGAAGGTGAGGGAGAAACGTGTTTGGGTCTCATGCCCTCCGCCAATGAAATTTCCCAAACGGACACTCAAAGACCACAACAGACGCCGGAATCCAGTAGCTGCCTCCCGGAGCAATTATGTTACATATTTTATCTTTCACATGTTGCAATAGGGCCACCAACCTCTTTGCAAATCAGTTACTTGATATATTTTTAAATTTGGGATATATTGGAGATGTGTCGAGCAGGCAAGCACTCCCAGGTTCAAAGCCCCCGGTCTAATCGAATCCCATTCGGTCCATCAAGTCTGCACCGACTCTCTGACAGAGCCTTACCCAGACCCTCCCCTGCCCTCTCCCCATGACCCCACACATTTAGCATGGCCAATCCACCTAACCTGCACATCTTTGGACACTATGGGGCAATTTAGCACGGCCAATCTACCTAACCTACACATCTTTGGACACCAAGGGGCAATTTAGCATGGCCAATCCACCTAACCTGCACATCTTTGGACACTATGGGGCAATTTAGCATGGCCAATCCACCTAACCCGCACATCTTTGGACACTAAGGGGCAATTTAGCATGGCCAATCCACCTAACCTGCACATCTTTGGACACTAAGGGGCAATTTAGCATGGCCAATCCACCTAACCTGCACGTCTTTGGACACTAAGGGGCAATTTAACATGGCCAATCCACTTAACCTGCACATCTTTGGATACTAAGGGGCAATTTAGAAGGCTGAGGGGGATCTTATAGAGACCTATAAGATAATGAAGGGGCTGAATAGGGTAGAGGTGGAGAGATTCTCTCCACTTAGAAAGGAAGCTAGAACTAGAGGGCACAGCCTCAAAATAAAGGGGGGGTCAGTTTAGGACAGAGTTGAGGAGGAACTTCTTCTCTCAGAGGGTGGTGAATCTCTGGAATTCTCTGCCCACTGAAGTGGTGGAGGCTACCTCGTTGAATATGTTTAAATCACGGATAGATGGATTCCTGATCGGTAAGGGAATTAGGGGTTATAGGGATCAGGTGGGTAAGTGGAACTGATCCACTTCAGATCAGCCATGATCTTATTGAATGGCGGGGCAGGCTCGAGGGGCTAGATGGCCTACTCCTGCTCCTATTTCATATGTTCTTATGGCCAATCCACCTAACCGACACATCTTTGGACATTAAGGGGCAATTTAGCATGGCCAATCCACCTAACCTGCACATCTTTGGACACTAAGGGACAATTTAGCATGGCCAATCCACCTGACAATGAAGTTACTGTGAAAATCCCCTAGTCGTCACACTCCGGCGCCTGTTCGGGTAACACTGAGGGAGAATTTAGCACCTAACCCGCACGCCTTTTGGACTGTGGGAGGAAACCAGAGCACCCGGTGGAAACCCACGCAGACACGGGGAGAACGTGCAAACTCCACGCAGACTGCGACCCGAGGCGCTGAGAGGCAGCAGTGCTAACCACCGTGCCGCCCTGAGGGATATGTGGAGCAAGGGCAGGCGGGAGGGATTAGTTTAATTTGGCGTCATGTTGGGCACAACATCGTGTGGGCCGAAGGGCCTGTTCCTGTGCTGTACGGTTCTATATTCTAACCAAATACACTTGAAACATTCTTAAAAATTGGCTGTGAGAGAAGTCCCGGAGGCTGTGAAAGGTGCAATATATCTCTCTCATATAACACGATAAATCAGCCACAGTCACAACGAATTTTGGCTGGATATCTTTCGACAACGAGATACTTCCCCATAAATATTGCAGAGTCACAGTCGATATTTGTGCCGTTTCCTTCCAGTCTCCACACATCAGCTGTGAAGTTCGCGCCCCCGGCGATGTACAAACTTCCCCAAGCGGGGAGAAGAGAATTCCCCGCACCCCCCCCCCCCCCCCCCCCCCCCCACGACACACATTTCTGCGCCAAATCACCCTCAAATTTGGCAAACTGCGCTGACAAAGTGTGCCAGGGCGATGCAGCAGGGCACCACATGCCAGGAAGGATGGGTAGAGGACCGCAGGATGGATTGTTGGAGCCGTTGCGTTCCCCTTATCCAACAGGAGATTGGATACAGGGGGTGTTCAAATTCACGAGGGGCTCGGATGGAGTTGATGGGGGTGGGGGGGGGGGGGGGGGGGGCTGACAATTGTTTTGGGGGGAGGGGGGGGGGCCATGCCAATTTCAGGCAGGTGACAAAAGAGCCAACAGCGTCACGAGGAATTCCCCCCCCCCCCCCCCCCACAAGTCAGGATCTGGAACGACAAACGCAAAATCCTGCGGGTGCAGGAATCTGAAACAGAAACGGAAAAACGCTGGAAAATCTCAGCGGGTCTGACGGCATCTGTGGAGAGAGAATAGAGCCAACGTTTCGAGGCTGGGTGACCCTTCGTCAGAGCTCAGAGAGCTCTGATGTGGAGATGCCGGCGTCGGACTGGGGTGAACACAGTCAGAGTTTTAACAACACCAGGTTAAAGTCCAACCGGTTTATTTGGTAGCAAACGCCATTAGCTTTCGGAGCGCTGCTCCTTCGTCAGATGGAGTGGAAATGTGCTCTCAAACAGGGCACAGAGACACAAAATCAAGTTACAGAATACTGATTAGAATGCGAATCCCTACAGCCAGCCAGATCTTAAAGGTACAGACAATGTGGGGGGAGGGAGCATTAAGCACAGGTTAAAGAGATGTGTATTGTCTCCAGACAGGACAGCCAGCAAGTCCAGGAGGCAAGCTGTGGGGGTTACTGATAATGTGACATAAATCCAGCATCCCGGTTTAGGCCGTCCTCATGTGTGCGGAACTTCTCTCTCCACAGATGCTGTCAGACCCGCTGAGATTTTTCGGCATTTTTCCAGGATCTGGAACGCCTCGCTTCGACGTCTGGTGGAGTCTCTTCCAGAGGAGAATTGGACATTTACCAAAGGAGGGCAACATTTGTAGCTGCTATCCGAGTAGCTCCGAGAGAGAGCCGGCACCAGCCGAATGGCCTCCCGCTGTGGGTGGTTGCAGCCCAGCATATAACCACCACCCACAGTGCCTTTACCTCCCTGAGCCTAAAACCTCAGGAATTCCTTTCCTACACCTGGCTAATTGGATATTAATTGAGGTGGTTGAAATTAAGCGGAGATTCACAGAGATGACAAATTGTTGCTGGGTTTGGAGAGAAATGCTTGCAATCTGGGACTCTGCAAATAAACGTTAGTGTGTAAAGACTAGGCTCCAGTCACCACCTCAGTCCACTAAGTGCAACAAACCTCTTTGCCTCTCCTAGGTGCTTGCTGACTGGCACAGACGGGCTGAAGGGCCTCTTTCTTTTTTTAATTCATTCGTGGGACATGGGCGTCGCTGGCTGGGCCAGCATTTAGAACATAGAACAGCTACAGCACAAACAGGCCCTTCGGCCAACAAGTTGCGCTGAACATGTCCCTACCTACTAGGCTTACCTATAACCCTCTATCTTAACTGCCTTCCATGAACTTATCCAAAAGTCTCTTAAAAGACCCTATCGAATCCACCTCCACCACCACTACCAGCAGCCGATTCCACGCACCCACCACCCTCTGAGTGAAAAACTTACCCCTAACATCTCCTCTGTACCTACTCCCCAGCACCCTAAACCTGTGACCTCTTGTGGCAACCATTTCAGCCCTGGGTAAAAGCCTCTGAGAATCCACTCTATCAATACCCCTCAACATCTTATACACCTCTATCAGGTCACCTCTCATCCTTCGCCTCTCCAAGGAGAAAAGACCGAGCTCCCTCAGCCTATCCTCATAAGGCATGCCACCTAATCCAGGCAACATCCTTATAAATCTCCTCTGCACCCTTTCTATGGCTTCCACATCCTTTCTGTAATGAGGCGACCAGAACTGGGCACAGTACTCCAGGTGGGGTCTGACCAGGGTCCTATACAGCTGCAGCATTATCTCCCGATTTCTAAACTCAATTCCTCTATTGATGAATTTATTGCCCATCCCTAGTTGCCTTTGGAGGGCAGTTGAGAGTCAACCACATTGCTGTGGCTCTCGAGTCACATGTAGGCCAGACCAGGTAAGGACGGCAGATTTCCTTCCCTAAAGGGAACCAGATGGGTCTTTCCAACAATCGGCAATGGGTCATCAGTCGATTCTTAATTCCAAATATTTTTTATTGAATTCAAATTCCACCAGCTGCCGTGGCGGGATTCGAACCCGGGGCCCCCGAAACATTAGCTGAGTTCCCGGATTACTGGTCCAGCAATAATACCACTAGGCCAGGGTCTCCCCAAAGCCCTGTCACCGCACCGCCTTCCCTACCGTTACGAATACCTAAGAGGTCGACCTTTGTCTACAGGTGTATCCCCACACACACACCCCAACACTTTAGGGAATAATGGGAGGGAAGGATTTCCAAGCGGATTATCAGCCCATTGAGCCGTGTTGCGGACACTCCTTGCATGGCCAACAAGTCCGGGAGTTGGACTCGAACCCGGAGCTTCCGGTCCAATGGGTAGAGGTGCTACCCGCTGTGCCACACCACTTCGGAGCTACCCCATCAACCAAGTTGCTGAAATGTCTTTATACCTGCCAATGTGTGCCCCCCCCCCCGCCCCCCCACCAAATGCCCCTGGGATGCACCTTGGGACATTTCGCCCTTTGTTAAAAGGCACTATATAAAGGCAAGTTGTTGTTGGGAGGGGGTTAGAAGGCCCCATCGTGCTTCGGATAAAGAGCTAATCTGACAGCTCCGGAACAGGCCAGAGGTCGAGAGTTCAAAACCCAGCAATGGGAAGTTGCAAAATCGAATTCTTCAACTCAACGGGTGTAACTTGTGGCAGGAGGTAGTGAAATGACCCGTTGCAGAAGGCACGCTCAAGCACAAGGGGATTTGAGGATAAGTTTTTTCATCCAGAGGGTGGTGGGGAGTCTGGAACTCGCTGCCCGAAAGGCGGGAACCCTCACAACATTGAAGCAGCATTTAGATGAGCATTGGAAACGCCTGAGCACACACGGCTACGGGACCAAGTGCTGGAAAATGGGATTAGAGTAGATGGCTGATGGCTAGCACAGACAGGATGGGCTGAAGGGCCTCTTTTGGTGCAGTAATACTCCATGGGCAGCACAGTGGGTTAGCGCTGCTGCCTCACAACGCCAGGGACCCGGGTTCAATTTCAGCCTTGGGTCACTGTCTGTGTGGAGTCTGCACGTTCTTCCCGTGTCTGCGTGGGTTTCCTCGGGGTGCTCCGGTTTCCTCCCACAGTCTGAAAGACGTGGTTAGGTGCACTGACCCGAACAGGAGCTGGAGTGTGGCGACTAGGGAAATTTCACAGTAACTTCATTGCAGTGTTAATGTAAGCTTTACTTGTGACACTAATAAACAAACTTTAGATGTGCAGGTTAGGTGGATTGGCCATGCTAAATTGTTCCTTGGTGTCCAAAGATGTGCAGGTTAGGTGGATTGGCCATGCTAAATTGCCCCTTGGTGTCCAAAGATGTGCAGGTTAGGTGGATTGGCCATGCTAAATTGCCCCTTGGTGTCCAAAGATGTGCAGGTTAGGTGGCTTGGCCATGCTAAATTGTCCCTTGGTGTCCAAAGATGTGCAGGTTAGGTGGATTGGCCATGCTAAATTGCCCCTTAGTGACAGGGGCATTAGCAGGGTAAATACATGGGGTTACGGGGATAGGACCTGGGTGGGATTGTTGTTGGTGCAGGCTCGATGGGCCAAATGGCCTCATTCTGCACTGCAGGGATTCTATGACTCTAATCCAACTGGTTCACTAAGTCCTTCAAGGAAGGGAACCTGGCATTCTAACCTGCTTTGGCCCATGCGTGACTCCCTTCACTGCTGCTCCCCAAGACAAGTAGGAACAGGCCATTGAGCCATGGCTTGGCCAAGGCCCAAAAAGCAAACTATATCTAACCACACTGTACCTGCCCTGGGTGCGTGTTATGGCAAAGTGCAGGAAAATGCACTATTCATCTGAACTTGTATTACATCTAGCTTATCATACATGTGACAGAACAACATAGACAAGAGATTTCCTTCTGAATCTAATCTACTCTATCACGGGACCTGGGCATCACTGGCTGGGCCAGCATTTATTGCCCATCCCTAACTGAGGGAACAGTTAAGAGTCAACCACATTGCCTTGGCTCTGTCTAAAGTTTAAAAATTTATTAATTAGTGTCATAAGTAGGCTTACATTAACACTGCAATGAAGTTACTGTGAAAATCCCCTAGTCGCCACACTCCGGTGCCAGTTCGGGTAACACTGAGGGAGAATTTAGCACGGCCAATGCACGAAACTTTCAGACTGTGGGAGGAAACCAGAGCACCCGGAGGAAACCCACGCAGACACGGGGAGAACGTGCAGACGCCGCACAGTCAGCCCAGCCGGGAGTCGAACACGTCCCTGGCGCTGTGAGGCAGCACTGCTAACCATTGTACCACCTAAGAGACACATGTAGGCCAGCCCGGGTAAGGACGGCAGATTTCCTTCCCTAAAAGGACATTAGTGAACCAGATGGGTTTTTCCGACAACGATTTCAGTCCATCAGTAGACTTTTAATTCCAGTTTTGTATTGAATTCCAATTTCACCATCTGCCGTGGTGGGATTCGAATCGTGTCGCCCAGAACTTTACCGGCCTGACTCTCTGCTGGGGGGACTCTCCCCTCCCATTGCGAAAATAGTGGATTGAAGTCTCACCCTGGGGGATCATAAAGGTCAACGCCGACACGCCTTGAGCAGCACTGAGGTAGCACTACACTGCCGGGGGTGCTGTTTTTAAACTAAGATGGTAAACTGCCCTTGCAGGCAAACTCTTAACATTTTTTTTTTGTCTAGCTTGCCCTGTACCTACCTTGGGCCTCAAAGGATCTGAACAGGGCCATTCAGCCCATCGAGTCTGTGCAGACTCTCTAACACAGCATCTTGCCCAGGCTCTCTCCTCCACCCTATCCCCATAACCCTACACATTTCCCATGGACCATCCACCTAACCTGCACATCTTTGGACACCAAGGGGCAATTTAGCACGGCCAATCCCCCTAACCTACACATCTTTGGACTGCTCCTACACAAATTGGTTGAGATCCTCAAGTTTCTAGGTGTCCAGATCGCCAACCTGTCCTGGTCCCTCCACGCCGACACTATAGTTAAGAAAGCCCACCAACCCCATTATTTTTTCAGGAGGCTAAGGAAATTCGGTATGTCTGCTACAAGTCTCACCAACTTTTATAGATGCACCATAGAAAGCATTCTTTCTGGTTGTATCACAGCTTGGTATGGGCTCCTGCTCTGCCCAAGACCGCAAGGAACTACAAAGGGTTGTGAACGTAGCCCAATCCATCACGCAAACCAGCCTCCCATCCATTGACTCTGTCTACACTTCCCGCTGCCTTGGCAAAGCAGCCGGCATAATCAAGGACCCCACGCACCCCGGACATTCTCTCTTCCACCTTCTTCCATCTGGAAAAAGGTACAAAAGTCTGAGGTCACGTACCAAATGACTCAAGAACAACCTCTTCCCTGCTGCCTTCAGACTTTTGAATGGACGTACCTCGCATTAAGCTGATCTTTCTCTGCACCCTAGCTATGACTGTAACACTACATTCTGCACTCTCTCCTTTCCTTCTCTATGAACGGTATGCTTTGTCTGTATAGCGCGCAAGAAACAATACTTTTCACTGTATCCCAATACGTGACAATAAATCAAAAAATTCCAGAGAGACACACACACTGACACACACACACACACAAAAAGGGCCACTTTAAACGTAGACACACACAAGGTGTGTACACAGCTCTTTTGTAACCAAGAAACCCAGCCAAAAAGTCAAGGTTGCCGAGAGGGCCAATCAGGAAGTCACGGTTCGGCAGTAACAAGACCCGGTCTTGAAAACTCATAAGATTTTCGGACGAGGGGTGTACAGAAACCTGCTCCCCGCCCCAAAAACAAAACAAAGGGCCCAACTTAATTCCCAAAATATAATTAACTTTTTAAATTTCCCCCCCCCCCGGAAAGAATTTCAACTTTAGTGCAAGGCCCATAGCCAGAGACAAAGTCCTGTTCACTTGTCGGGTGTGATGACTCTTTGATGGGACGTGAAGTGTTTTATTCTGGTGTTGTCAAAGTTTCTGCTGCGTCTTGGAGAGGAATGAGTTAGGAGAGGCGATGGCACGATGGCATCTTAGTTTCAGAGTCAGGGTGAGGCAGCGGTTAATGCAACAGACCAAGAAACCAGAAAGAGAGCAGCCGTCATAATTAAACATGATCTTCCAAAACCATCTTCCCGTTAGGCTAAAGCCCCGCACTAAACATGGGGCCAGGGCACCAGCCCGGACGCCCACAGGATAGGGCACTAGTCTCAAAGCCCACAGGATAGGGCACTAGTCTCAAAGCCCACAGGATAGGGCACTAGTCTCAAAGCCCGCGGGCCAGGGCACTCGTCTCAAAGCCCACAGGACAGGGCACTCGTCTCAAAGCCCACAGGACAGGGCACTCGTCTCAAAGCCCACAGGACAGGGCACTCGTCTCAAAGCCCACAGGACAGGGCACTCGTCTCAAAGCCCACAGGACAGGGCACTCGTCTCAAAGCCCACAGGACAGGGCACTCGTCTCAAAGCCCACGGGACAGGGCACTCGTCTCAAAGCCCACGGGACAGGGCACTCGTCTCAAAGCCCGCGGGCCAGGGCACTCGTCTCAAAGCCCGCGGGACAGGGCACTCGTCTCAAAGCCCGCGGGCCAGGGCACTCGTCTCAAAGCCCACAGGACAGGGCACTCGTCTCAAAGCCCACAGGACAGGGCACTCGTCTCAAAGCCCACAGGACAGGGCACTCGTCTCAAAGCCCACAGGACAGGGCACTCGTCTCAAAGCCCACAGGACAGGGCACTCGTCTCAAAGCCCACAGGACAGGGCACTCGTCTCAAAGCCCACAGGACAGGGCACTCGTCTCAAAGCCCACAGGACAGGGCACTCGTCTCAAAGCCCACAGGACAGGGCACTCGTCTCAAAGCCCACAGGACAGGGCACTCGTCTCAAAGCCCACAGGACAGGGCACTCGTCTCAAAGCCCACAGGACAGGGCACTCGTCTCAAAGCCCACAGGACAGGGCACTCGTCTCAAAGCCCACAGGACAGGGCACTCGTCTCAAAGCCCACAGGACAGGGCACTCGTCTCAAAGCCCACAGGACAGGGCACTCATCTCAAAGCCCACAGGACAGGGCACTCATCTCAAAGCCCACAGGACAGGGCACTCATCTCAAAGCCCACAGGACAGGGCACTCATCTCAAAGCCCACAGGACAGGGCACTCATCTCAAAGCCCACAGGACAGGGCACTCATCTCAAAGCCCACAGGACAGGGCACTCATCTCAAAGCCCACAGGACAGGGCACTCATCTCAAAGCCCACAGGACAGGGCACTCATCTCAAAGCCCACAGGACAGGGCACTCATCTCAAAGCCCACAGGACAGGGCACTCATCTCAAAGCCCACAGGACAGGGCACTCATCTCAAAGCCCACAGGACAGGGCACTCATCTCAAAGCCCACAGGACAGGGCACTCATCTCAAAGCCCACAGGACAGGGCACTCATCTCAAAGCCCACAGGACAGGGCACTCATCTCAAAGCCCACAGGACAGGGCACTCATCTCAAAGCCCACAGGACAGGGCACTCATCTCAAAGCCCACAGGACAGGGCACTCATCTCAAAGCCCACAGGACAGGGCACTCATCTCAAAGCCCACAGGACAGGGCACTCATCTCAAAGCCCACAGGACAGGGCACTCATCTCAAAGCCCACAGGACAGGGCACTCGTCTCAAAGCCCACAGGACAGGGCACTCGTCTCAAAGCCCACAGGACAGGGCACTCGTCTCAAAGCCCACAGGACAGGGCACTCGTCTCAAAGCCCACAGGATAGGGCACTCATCTCAAAGCCCACAGGATAGGGCACTAATCTCAAAGCCCACAGGACAGGGCACTCGTCTCAAAGTCTACGGGCCAGGGCACTAGTCTCAAAGCCCACAGGATAGGGCACTCGTCTCAAAGCCCACAGGATAGGGCACTAATCTCAAAGCCCACGGGCCAGGGCACTCGTCTCAAAGCCCGCGGGACAGGGCACTCGTCTCAAAGCCCACAGGATAGGGCACTCGTCTCAAAGCCCGCAGGACAGGGCACCAGCCTGGAAGCCCACAAAGTATAAATCCCTGACACACAAAACCAGAGAAAGGGGAATTGTACTTCTCAATACTGCAGGCAGTAAAATCCCCTACATCTTCCACGAAACTAGACACAGATCAACAGGGAGGCAGAATCAATTGAAACTTCCAGCCCCTCACACTTGAGTCCTTCCCTGGGGAAGCGGGGGGGGGGGGGTTAAAAAAAACTTAATTTAATTACACCTCAGTAATTAAACCAATTTCTCTTTTTTTCGCTTGGGGGAGGAGGAGGGAGGAGGAGGGGGGGGGGGGGAGGGGGGAGGGGGAACTCACATCTGATATTAACAGCAGAAAGTTTATGCAAAGTCTGAAATGGAGCAGTTTAAGAATCCTTCTTACCCCACCCCACCACACCACACCACAAACTAATCCCCATTCCCGAGTAAAAATCGACATGTTCTGAAAAGTGCAGGAAATTTACACGCCCTGAAATTGACAAAAGGGCTGAAATCCTACCTCATGTTTGTCTTTGGGAAGCTCCTCTTTGCTGAGAGGTCGTTCTCTGCAGAAGGTGATTGCTGCTGTGGTCTCTCACTGATTTCTCTCTGTGTCCTTTCCTGTGTGTGTCTCTCTCTCTCTCTCTCTCTGGGTGTGGAGGGAGAGTTCTTGCCCTGCCCAGGGAGTGCTGCCCTGCTCTCTGCACCCTTTCTACTCTGTCTCTGTGTGTGTGTGTGTGCCTGTGAGGCTGCTCAGAGATCAGCCCTGTCCTGTTACAACATGTTTCCCTCTCTCTGTTTCTCGCTACACTGTAGCCCGGGCTCAGGGATACATTTCCACCCCCCGCCCCACTCCCTCACCCACCCACACTGGGCCCCACAATGCACAGCCGACCACTTCCGCCAGCACCAGCCTCATTAAAAGGGCAACAGCCCAGCCTGGCCTTAAAAGGGCAACGCCACTCAAGAACAGCTCCTTTGTAGTTTAGTTTAGTTATTGGTGTCACAAGTAGGCTTACACTAACATAAAGTTACTGCGAAAATCAGACTTTTGAATGGACCTACCTCGCATTAAGCTGACCTTTCTCTACACCCTAGCTATGACTGTAACACTACATTCTGCACTCTCTCGTTTCCTTCTCTATGAACGGTATGCTTTGTCTGTATAGCGCGCAAGAAACAATACATTTCACTGTATCCCAATTCTTGTGACAATAATAAATCAAATCATCTTATATTAATTTGATCTTTCTCTACACCCTAGCTATGACTGTAAAACTACATTCTGCACCCTCTCCTTTCCTTCTCCCCGATGTACTCTATGAACAGTAAGAAGTCTTACAACACCACGTTAAAGTCCAACAGGATTATTTGGAATCACGAGCTTTCAGAGTGCTGCTCCTTGCTCAGGACCCACCTCTATGTACTCTATGAACGGTATGCTTTGACTATGTAGCGCGCAAGAGACAATGCTTTTCACTGTATCCCAATTCTTGTGACAATAATAAATCAAATCAAATCATCTTATATTAATTTGATCTTTCTCTACACCCTAGCTATGACTGTAAAACTACATTCTGCACTCTCTCCTTTCCTTCTCCCCTATGTACTCCATGAACAGTAAGAAGTCTTACAACACTAGGTTAAAGTCCAACAGGTTTATTTGGAATCGTGAGCTTTCGGAGCACTGCTCCTTCCTCAAGACCCACCTCTATGTACTCTATGAACGGTATGTTTTGTCTGTAGAGCGTGCAAAAAACAATACTTTTCACTGTATCCCAATACATATGACAATAATAAATCAAATCAAATCACCTTACATTAAGTTGATCTTCCTCTGCGCCCTAGCTATGACTGTAACATTATATTCTGCACCCTCTCCTTTCCTTCTCCCTGACATACTCTATGAATGGTATGCCTTGCCTATATGGCGTGCAAGAAACAATAATTTTCACTGTATCCCAATTCTTGCGACAATAATAAATCAAATCAAATCAAATCACCTTATATTAAGTTGATCTTTCTCTACACCCTAGCTGTGACTGGAACACTACATTCTGCGCCCTCTCCTTTCCTTCTCCCCTGTGTACTCTATGAACAGTAAGAAGTCTCACAACACCAGGTTAAAGTCCAACAGGTTTATTTGGAACTGCGAGCTTTCGGAGCACTGCCCCTTCCTCAGCTGGATTAATAGTCGAGCGATAATACCAGTGCAATAATAGCACTAGGCCATCACTTCCCCGAAATGAACAGCATGATACTTGGAACTTCTGTGGAACAAAGGGACCTTGGCATATTTGTCCACAGATCTCTGAAAGCTGAAGGGTATGTTAGTAGGGTGGTGAAAAAGGCATATGGGGCACTCGCCTTTATCAATCGAGGCATAGAGTGCAAAAGCAGGGAAGTCATGTTGTATAGAACTTTGGTGAGGCCACAGCTGGAGCACTGTGTGCAGTTCTGGTCGCCACATTATAGGAAGGATGTGATTGCACTGGAGGGAGTGCAGAGGAGATTCACCAGGATGCTGCCTGGGACGGAGCATTTAAGTTATGAAGAGAGGTTGGATAGGCTTGGGTTAGTTTTAGTTGGAGCAGAGAAGCCTGAGGGGCGACCTGATCGAGGTGTACAAGATTATGAGAGGCATGGACAGAGTGGATAAGGAGTAGCTGTCGCCCTTAGTTGAAGGGTCAGCCATGAGGGGACAGAGGTTCAAGGTGAGGGGTGGGAGGTTTTGGGGGGATGTGAGGAAATACTTTTTTACTCAGAGGTCTGGAATGCGCTGCCTGGGAGGGTGGTGGAGGCGGGATGCCTCACGTCCTTTAGAAAGTACCTGGGTCAGCACTTGGCATGTCATAGCATTCAAGGCGTTGGCAGATGGAATTAGGTGGGAGTTCAGGTGTTTCTAATGTGTTGGACTGCACTCGATGGGCCAAAGGGCCTCTTCTGTACTGGGTGATTCTATGACAGTGTAGAACTTCAAAAGGACGTGGACAAGTTGGTGGAGGGGGCAGATAGGTGACAGGTGAAATTCAATGCGGAGAAATGTGAGGTGATGCATTTTTGTAGGAAGAACATAGAGATAATATAAAATGAAAGGTAAAATTCTTAAACGAGTGCAGGAGCAGAGGAAGCTGGGTGTATTTGCGGAAGGATATATTGGCCTTGGAGGGAGTGCAGGGAAGGTTCACCAGGTTGATACCAGAGATGAGGGGTGTTGATTATGAGGAGAGACTGAGCAGATTGGGTTTGTACTCGTTGGAATTTAGAAGGCTGAGGGGGGGATCTTATAGAGACCTGTAAGATAATGAAGGAGCTGGATAGGGTAGGGGTGGAGAGATTCTTTCCACTTAGAAAGGAAGCTAGAACTAGAGGGCACAGCCTCAAAATAAAGGGGGGTCAGTTTAGGACAGAGTTGAGGAGGAACTTCTTCTCTCAGAGGGTGGTGAATCTCTGGAATTCTCTGCCCACTGAAGTGGTGGAGGCTACCTCGTTGAATATGTTTAAGTCACAGATAGATGGATTCCTGATCGGTAAGGGGATTAGGGGTTATAGGGATCAGGCGGGTAAGTGGAACTGATCCAATTCAGATCAGCCATGATCTTATTGAATGGCGGGGCAGGCTCGAGGGCTAGATGGCCGACTCCTGCTCCTATTTCTTATGTTCTTATGAATGTGCAGAGATCATTGCAGGTGGCGTGACAGGTGGAGAGAGCATTTGATTTGATTTGATTTATTATTGTCACATGTATTGGGACACAGTGAAAAGTATTGTTTCTTGCGCACTATGCAGACAGAGCATACCCTCCATAGAGAAGGAAATGGGAGAGTGCAGAATGTAGTGTTACAGTCACAGCTAGGGTGTGGAGAAAGATCAACTTAATGCAAGGTCGGTCCATTCAAAAGTCTGACGGCAGCAGGGGAGAAGCTGTTCTTGAGTCGGTTGGTACGTGACCCCAGACTTTTGTATCTTTTCCCCCGACGGGAGAAGCTGGGAGAGAAAATGTCCGGGGTGCATCCATGGTCTTTATGAATAGGGGCACAGAGTACAGGAGCAATGAGGTTACACACTGAAATTGTATAAGACACTGGTTAGACCTCGGCTGGAATAACGTGTACAGTTCCGATAAGGTTGTGGCTGGTCATCTTTGAGTGGCCTCAACTCTGCTTTCCTGTCTACGTTCTTCCCCCCCCACCCCCCCCCCCACCCCCCCCCCCCCCCCCCCGCCCCCCCCCCCCCCCCCCACCCCCCCATAGCAGAGTCATGGGGTGGGATTTTCCAGCCACCCTCGCCCCGAATCCGGGATCCCGCTCCAGATCAACGGGCCTTCCCACAGTCCGTCCCTCGCCATGCTCCGATTCCCATGACGGGCGGGACAGGAAAATTCCTCCCCCGTCCCGCCCCGAAGTTTAACCTTCAATTTCTGGAGCCTCCAGGGCAATCCTGGAGAGTTGGCAACACGGAGTTCCCAAAGCTCGGTTGCTGTTTTAGATGATCTCTCCTGGGAAATTCAGGGGGGGTGGAGGCAGAGTCAGGCGTGCCAATGCCCTGCCAGCGCTCACTACTAAGACCATGAGACATAGGAGCAGAATGAGGCCACTCGGCCCATCAAGTCTGCTCCGCCATTCAATTGGGGCGGCACGGTAGCACAGTGGTTAGCACTGCTGCTTCACAGCTCCAGGGTCCCGGGTTCGATTCCCGGCTCGGGTCACTGTCTGTGCGGAGTTTGCACATTCTCCTCGTGTCTGCGTGGGTTTCCTCCGGGTGCTCCGGTTTCCTCCCACAGTCCAAAGATGTGCGGGTTAGGTTGATTGGCCAGGTTAGAAATTGTCCCTTAGAGTCTTGGGATGCATAGGTTAGAGGGATTAGCGGGTAAATTAGCGGGTAAAACAAAAGGGATTAGCGGGTAGGGCCTGGGTGGGATTGTGGTCGGTGCAGACCCGATGGGCCGAATGGCCTCTTTCTGCACTGTAGGGTTTCTATGATTCTATGATTCTATGGCTGATATTTTTCTCATCCCCATTCTCCTGCCTTTTCCCCATAACCCCTGATCCCCTTGTTAATCAAGAATCTATCCACCTCTGTCTTAAAGACACTCAATGACCCGGCCTCCACAGCCTTCTGTGGCAAAGAGTTCCACAGATTCACCACTCTCTGGCTGAAGAAATTCCTCCTCATCTCTGTTTTAAAGGATCGTCCCTTTAGCCTGAGGTTGTGCCCTCGCGTCCTAGTCTCTCCCACTGGTGGAAACATCCTCTCCACATCCACTCTGCCCAGGCCTCTCTCAGTATTCTGGAAGTTTCAATTAGATTCCACCCCCCCCCCCCCCCCCCCTCATCCTTCTAAACTCCATCGACGATAGGACCAGATTTTTCAACCACTCCTCATATGACAAACCCTTAATTCCTGGGAACCATTCTTGTGAACCCCCCCTGGACCTCCTCCCAGGTCAGCACATCCTTCCTTAGATACGGGGCCCAAAACTGCTCACAATATTCCAAATGGGGTCTGACTAGAGCCTTATACAGCCTCAGAAGTACATCGCTGCTTTGTATTCTAGCCCTCTGGAAATGAATGCCAACATTGCATTTGCCTTCCTAACAGCCGACTGAATCTATATGTTAACCTTAAGAGATTCCTGAACTAGGGCTCCCAAGTCCCTATTTAGAAAATAGTCTACGCCTCTAGTCTTCCGACCAAAGTTTGATTTGATTTGATTTATTATTGTCACATGTATTGGGATACAGTGACAAGCATTGTTTCTTGAGCGCTATACAGGCAAAGCATACTGTTCATTGGGAAGGAGAGGGTGCAGAATGTAGTGTTACAGTCATAGCTAGGGTGTAGAGAAAGATCAACTTAATGCAAGGTAGGTCCATTCAAAAGTCTGATGGCAGCAGGGAAGAAGCTGTTCTTGAGTTGGTTGGTACGTGGCCTCAGACTTTTGTATCTTTTTCCCAATGGGAGAAGGTGGAAGAGAGAATGTCCGGGGTGCGTGGGGTCCTTAATTATGCTGGCTGCTTTCCCGAGGCAGCAGGAAGTGTAGACAGAGTCAATGGATCTGAGGCTGGTTTGCGTGATGGATTGGGCTACATTCACGACCTTTTGCAGTTTCTTGCGGTCTTGGGCAGAGCAGGAGCCCCATACCAAGCTGTGATACAAGCAGAAAGAATGCTTTCTATGGTGCATCTGTAAATGTTGGTGAGAGTCATAGCTGACATGCCAAATTTCCTTAGTCTTCTGAGAAAGTAGAAGCGTAGGTGGGCTTTCTTAACTATAGTGTCGGCATGGGGGGACCAGGACAGGTTGTTGGTGATCTGGACACCTAAAAACGTGAAGCTCTCGACCCTTTCTACTTCGTTCCCATTGATGTAGACAGGGGCATTTTCTTCTTGACGCTTCCTAAAGTTGATGACAATCTCCTTTGTTTTGTTGACATTGAGGGAGAGATTATTGTCATCGCACCAGTTCACCAGATTCTCTATCTCATTCCTGTACTCTGTCTCGTCATTGTTTGAGATCCGACCCACTACGGTGGTGTCGTCAGCAAACTCGAAAATTGAATTGGAGGGAAATTTGGCCACACAGCCATAGGTGTATAAGGGGTATAGTAGGGGGCTGAGAACACAGCCTTGTGAGTTCATAACCTCACGTTGTATTCCATCTGCCATTTCTTTGCCCATTCTCCTCGCCCGTCCAAGTCATTCTGGAGCCTCCCCACTTCCTCAATGCTGCCTGTCCCTCTACATATCTTTGTGTCATTAAGGCTACTTCACAGAGAATAGTAATGTGGGCATGAGCACTGGACAGGAACCGTGCACAGCACGGAAAACTGGAGCAAGAAAACAAAATTAAAACACCACGGAACAAATTCTGGGCAACGATCTAATTCCGCGGTTCAATGACAGCTAAGAGGTTGCATTAGCTATTTCTGCTCATCTTGATCCAAACCCTCCGAATATAATCTCCTTCTGTTGCACAGGGAAGCCATGGACTATTCCATTTGGTGGTAACATTCTCAAACTTTTGAGGTTAAACATCCAACCACACGGAATTATCTGTTGGAATGTGTCTGCTCCTCTGCTCTTTGTGGTGTTTGGGGGAGATCCAAGTTACTTATTTTTAACTTCATTTTTCCATGAATTTTGTGTTAACCAAGGGCTGCTTGGTGGACTGTTTCCTGTGTCGCTTTTCACAGCCTGTGACCATATCTAACCCCCCTTAAAAAAAAACACTGGCTATTTTGATACCAGCGACTGTCTTTTTGCTGCCCCCCACCTTCTTGAGTCCTAGAAGTTCAATGTTCCCGTGGCAATAGCATGCATTTGATGGTAATCATGAGGCATGGACTAGACATCATCATTTGCGCACATATACTGAACATGCAAAACACACGCACTGATCACATGCACACATCGAACACACACACACAGAACAAACACACAGACTAAACACACGCACACGCACTGACTCACGCTCACTGAGTATACTGGTCAGAACGGTGGCACAGTGGGTTAGCACTGCTGCCGCACAGCGCTAGGGACCCGGGTTCAGTCCCAGCCTCGGGTCACTGTCTGTGCGGAGTCTGCACATTCTCCCCGTGTCTGCGTGGTTTTCCTCCGGGTGCTCCGGTTTCCTCCCACAGTCCGAAAATGTGCAGGTTATGTGGATTGGCCGTGCTAAATTGCTCCTTAGTGTCCAAAGATGTGGAGGTTAGGTGGATTGGCCATGCTAAATTGCCCCTTAGTGTCCAAAGATGTGCGGGTTAGGTAGATTGGCCATGCTAGATTGCCCCTTATTGTCCAAAGATGTGTAGGTTAGGTGGATTGCCCATGCTAAATTGCCCCTTAGTGTCCAAAGGTGTGTGGGTTAGGTGGATTGGCCATGCTAAATTGCCCCTTAGTGTCCAAAGATGTGCGGGTTAGGTAGATTGGCCATGCTGAATTGCCCCTTAGAGTCCAAAGATGTGTGGGTTGGGGGATTGGCCATGCTAAATTGCCCCTTAGTGTCCAAAGATGTGTGGGTTGGGGGATTGGCCATACTAAATTCTCCCTCAGGGTACCTGAACAGGCACCGGAGTGTGGCGACGAGGGGATTTTCACAGTAACTTCATTGCAGTGTTAATGTAAGCCTACTTGTGATAAAACTAAATAATAAATAAACTGTTGGAGTCGGTGCAGGCTTGATGGGCTGAATGGCCTCCTTCTGCGCTGTAGAGATTCTATGAAGAGTGTCCTAACCTGGAAAAGTGAATCGTGTGGAGGACGGAGAAGATCTGCAGAGAGATTTGGACAGGCTGAGTGAGTGGGCGAGGATATGGCAAATGGAGTATAACGTTGATAAATGCGAGGTTATACACTTTGGAGGAAATAATAACAAATGGGATTACTATCTCAATGGAAACAAATTAAAACATGCTACCGTGCAAAGGGACCTGGGGGTCCTTGTGCATGAGACGCAAAAGCCCAGTCTGCAGGTACAACAGGTGATCAAGAAGGCAAATGGGATGTTGGCCTATATTGCGAGGGGGATAGAATATAAAAGCAGGGATGTCTTGATGCACCTGTACAGGGCATTGGTGAGGCCGCAGCTGGAATACTGTGTGCAGTATTGGTCCCCTTATATGAGGAAGGATATATTGGCATTGGAGGGAGTGCAGAGAAGGTTCACCAGGTTGATACCGGAGATGAGGGGTTTGGATTATGAGGAGAGGCTGAGGAGATTGGGTTTGTACTCGTTGGAGTTTAGAAGGATGAGGGGGGATCTTATGGAGACTTATAAGATAATGCGGGGGCTGGATAGGGTGGAGGCGGAGAGATTCTTTCCACTTAGTAAGGAAGTTAAAACTAGAGGACACAGCCTCAAAATAAAGGGGGGTCGGTTTAAGACAGAGTTGAGGAGGAACTTCTTCTCCCAGAGGGTGGTGAATCTCTGGAATTCTCTGCCCACTGAGGTGGTGGAGGCTACCTCGCTGAATATGTTTAAAGCGCGGATGGATGGATTCCTGATCGGTAAGGAAATTAAGGGTTATGGGGATCAGGCGGGTAAGTGGTACTGATCCACGTCAGATCAGCCATGATCTTATTGAATGGCGGGGCAGGCTCGAGGGGCTAGATGGCCTACTCCTGCTCCTATTTCTTATGTTCTTATGTTCTTATAACCCTGTCCCAAAGGCCAAAGCGTACTGAGGGTGACAAATATAAACGCAGGCTGCTCAGTCGGGTCCTCAATAATTTAATATAGAAATTTAAAACAGCCACAACAATAAATAGGAACCATCATAACAGATTAATAACAGCTTTGTCAAGCAAGGACAACGTGCGACTTTTATCTTCTCAACCCTTCCAAATTGCGAATCGAGTGGGAAATCTAGTTGACTTAACACTGAAGTTAGCAGTGGGACAGAATAGAAGTGACCTCCCTCTGCAGTGCAGGTGTAAACATGCGCCAGTGACACGGGGCCAACAAACAGCACAGGCTCCCACCCGAGGCTGTCAACACACCGCTTCTGTGATGACTGTTTTCCTCCACGCAGCACCCTTTAACCAGTAACCGTGGACAATGCGCAGTGCAACTGTCCTCCCTGCCTCGATCGTCACTGCTCTCTCTCTCTCTCTCTCTCGGGATGGTCCTTGGGGGTTCGTGTCTGTCAGAGCCAGACAGACTGGTTTGGATCCGTGATTCTGGCTGCGGTGATCGCAAAGCTACCCGGTGTAAGCTTCGATTCGACAGGGCACAGTCGCAACTGGGGAGGCCACTCTTGTCGGATCTGGTCCAGCGGGTAGCTCTGGGTCAGGAATCCATAGAATTCCACAGAATTCCATAGAAACCCTACAGCGCAGAAAGAGGCCATTTGGCCCATCGAGTCTGCACCGACCACAATCCCACCCAGGCCCTACCCCCATATTTTACCCACTAATCTACGCACCTCGGGACACTAAGGGGCAATTTTTAGCACGGCCAATCAACCTAACCCGCACATCTTTGGACTGTGGGAGGAAACCGGAGCACCCGGAGGGAAACCCACGCAGACACGAGGAGAATGTGCAAACTCCACACAGGCAGGGACCCGAGGCCGGGAATCGAACCCGGGTCCTTGGAGCTGTGAAGCAGCAGTGCTAACCCACTGTGCCACCGTGCCGTCCAAGAATAGGTGTACGTAACTGGGGGTGAAATTACTGTGCAGGAGTGAGGGAGGGCTGGTGTGGGGGGGGAGGGGCGGGGGCTGCATTGTCGGAGACTTATCCCATAACACGATTCCGAAAGGAAAAAGAATGGGTGGGATTTCCCCGTCCCGCCTGAGTGTGTGGGGCGGGGGGGGGGGGAAATCGTAATGGGCGGAGGGGGGGGGGGGACCGTGCAAGGGTCCATTGACCTTTGACGACGGGAACACCTGGTCTTGGGGCGAGCATGGTTGGAAAATCCCACCCCTTCCGCTGGAATTTTACCGGCACGCCCGCCCCGATTTCGGGGCTCGGAGGACGGCAATTCTCCATTGGCCTTGGATGGGATTGTGCAAAACCTCGGCTGGACGTGCTGGTAAAATCTGTGTGGTTCTCTTCTCCTTATCCTCAGGCAATGAGAGAGAATATTTGCCCTGTCGCCTCAGTGGCTAGGCGAATCACAGTGTCCAAGAGTGTTCCCGTGTTTGCCTATATAACAAGGGACCGCACTGCTCTGACACTGAATTGGGGTGGTAAGGAGTCTCACAAACACCAGGTTAAAAGTCCCAACAGGTTTATTTGGTGGCACGAGCTTTCGGAGCAGGCTGCTCCTTCATCAGGTGAAGGGGCACTCACCTGATGAAGGGGCGGCGCTCCGAAAGCTCGTGCTACCAAATAAACCCGTTGGGACTTTTAACCTGGTGTTTGTGAGACTTCTTACTGCGCCCCACCCCAGTCCAACGCCGGCGTCTCCACATCATCACGGGCGGGGAGGGCGGGGGGGGGGCGGGGGGTGGTGGTGGACCAGGAATATCACTCACGCCACCGTACGGTGGCAGCAAGAATGTCGCAGTGTGCCAACCCTGTGTAAATTGGCCACGCTCACGTCCTGCGCGCCAGCGTGAGGTGTCAGGGCCGCTTCCTGCCAGCGAGCCTGACCGCTGCATAGTAGTCTGCAGTGCCGTCAGGACAGGGCTGGGGTGAAGTGCGTTAGATTGAGCAGTGCGGCTGATGAGAGGTTCGTGCGCTTGCCGTCAACCACACCTCCGTGAAGTAAAACATACCTTGTTTAATGATTGGCTCTCTGAGTGAAATATAAATTATCCTCTTTGTTTACAGACTGAGGGGGCGATTTTACCATTTTTTGTCGAAGTGCTGGCCAGCGTTGAAATTGGGAGAGTTTCAGATCCGTCTTTTGGGCGTGTTTTCAGCACCCCCCACACGCAATCTGCCTGCAAAATTCTGAGCAAGTCTGTTGCTCACTGCAGAAGCCTGTGGCTGGGGCTTAACATGTCCGAAAGCCTGCAGAGGGAGGCATTGTGCGTGTCCAGGCCTCTGATGCTGCACATGCGCATTAGCAAGGGACTGACAGACAAAGAGAGAGCTGTCAGGCCCCTGCTACTGCAGGCAGCCTGAAGCAGCTCCATCGCCTACGATTGCGGGGGCCCGTGGCCTGAGATATAGCCCTGCTGAACCCCCCACTGCCCGCTGCCTAGACTGATTGCAGACCCCCTCCCTCTTCCATCGATCACGGACCCGCCGCCCTCCCCCACTGATCGCTGCAGAGGGCCCCCTCTCCTATTAGCCCCTCCCCCATTAGCCCCCCTCCACACTGGCTCCTCCTCCACTGGCTCCTCCCCTATTATCCCTGCCCTGGCCCCTCCCCCACCAACTCCTCCTCCACTGGCTCCTCCTCCACTTGCTCCTTCCCCAACTGGCTCCTTGCCCAACTGGCCTCTCCCCCAACTGGCCCCTCCCCCACTGGTCCCTCCCCCACTGGCCCCTCCCCCAACTGGCCCCTCCTCCCCAGGCCCCTCCCCCACTAGCTCCTCCCCCACTGGCCCCTCCCCCAACTGGCCTTCCCCCTAGTGGCCCCTCCTCCATTAGCCCCACCCTGGCGCTATGGTCATTGCCCAGGTGCCTGGTGGCACTACCAGTCTGGCACTGCCTATGGGGCACCCCCCCCCCCCACCCCACCCCTTTGCCCTCAGTGTCTCCGGGGGGACCTCAAAGGCCTTCGGTGAGAAACTCTCCCGGCCAGGCCATAAACGGGGGTGGGGGGGGAGGGGGGTCGAGCCCGGACGATTGAGCTCTGGGCTCACGAAGCAGATGTGAACCAGCATTGAAATAAATTTAAATACATTAACCTGCCTCGTGACGGTAAAATCGCACCCTAAGAGTGAGATTATCCGGCCACGCTCGCCCCAAAACCAGAAAATCCTACCCGAGGCGAACGGACCTTTGCATGTTCTGTCTCCCCCCCCCCACCCCCCACATCCCCCTCCCCCGCTCCGCTTCCCGTGGTGGGTGGAATGGGAAAATTCCACAGCAAGTTATAGCGATGGGCCGCATTCTTATTTTAACATGAAAGGCAGAGCTGAAGATTTCAGTGATGTCTTTCTCTGAGAATAGGGGATGGTGGGGGGCTGGGTGGGGTTGTGGTCAGTGCAGGCTTGATGGGCTGAATGGCCTCCTTCTGCACTGTGACGGTTCTATTTTCTGAGAATCAGTTCTCAATTACAATATTGGCTTGAAGGGGAAGCAGAACCTTTTGTGTAAATGTTGCGATGGTTACAGGCCGAGAACGGAACAGTTTCTTTCGGAGGCTCAGAGCCAGAACCTGGAGTTCCCCAATCCAGTGAACCATGATTAGACGCTGAGTAAGGCGCCTTCGACCCTGTCCCGCTGCACAATCGCGGATCAGACGCCAGGCAAAGTTCGCTCTCCTCTGCTCCAGCTCCGCACCCCAGCCCCGGCCTCCGATGAGCGGGTGCCAGGGCGCCAGTGAGGCTCTGTCCGCTTCCCCACACCGGCTGGCCATCCGGCCTCTCGGGTGGGATCGCAATTAGGCACCAAACTAGAGGCGGCCGCACTGCTGCCCACGCCGGCGTGGAAATGCAGGCGGGTCAGCGGCAGGAGACAGCACACAACCCTCTTCGGACCGGAGTTAGATCCGAGGGGGCGAAAGGCCAAAAGCAACCGCAAGCTGATGGGTCATCGCCGCTTGTGGTCTTAGGAATCTCCCCACCCCGTCCAACGAGAGTTCTCACGCAGCTGGAGATGGAGCAGAAGGCGGCGTGACAAAGGTGTGGGCGCTTCGAAAAGAAAACACTGCCCCCAGTGACTCAGCACGTATGAACAAAGCTCAGCAGATAGTGCTTTCGTATAGACTTAAAAAGATCTGTTGGACAGAGGAATGATAACTGCATCACATTCGGCTAGACTCTGACCGCGCACTGTTACACTCCATTGGCAACACCACCTACTGACCTCAGCTTTACCCCCCGCCATCAACGTGTTCCACACTGTGAAATATTTAGATGGCTGCTCTTGTTCAATGTTAACATTTCTGTTGCACAATTCTCCACAGATACTAAAAGAGACACAATGATTTCACAGATTTTACACTTGCCTTGGAGACCCAAGACATTACCGAACCTTTGAGTGTGTGTGTGTAAGTGAGTGACTTCGTGCGTGAGTGAGGGAGTGAGCAAGTGTGAGTGCATGTGAGTTGTGTGTGTGTGAGTGTGTGTGTGTGTGTGTGTGAGTGTGTGTGTGTAAGTGAGTGACTTCGTGCGTGAGTGAGGGAGTGAGCAAGTGTGAGTGCATGTGAGTTGTGTGTGTGTGAGTGTGTGTGTGTGTGAGTGTGTGTGTGTAAGTGAGTGACTTCGTGCGTGAGTGAGGGAGTGAGCAAGTGTGAGTGCATGTGAGTTGTGTGTGTGTGAGTGTGTGTGTGTGTGTGTGAGTGTGTGTGTGTAAGTGAGTGACTTCGTGCGTGAGTGAGGGAGTGAGCAAGTGTGAGTGCATGTGAGTTGTGTGTGTGTGAGTGTGTGTGTGTGTGTGTGTGTGAGTGTGTGTGTGTAAGTGAGTGACTTCGTGCGTGAGTGAGGGAGTGAGCAAGTGTGAGTGCATGTGAGTTGTGTGTGTGTGAGTGTGTGTGTGTGATTGTGTGTGTGTGATTGTGTGTGTGTGAGTGTCTCGAGTGTGTGTGTGTGTGTGTCGGATAATAGTGAGTGTAT
>NW_027592653.1:0-10000 GCF_964213995.1 Mustelus asterias | reverse complement strand
CGCGATCCGCTGTTTTATTCAAAAATCTCTTCCACCCTGAGGGAGATGGTGGCACTGGAGGAAGGCCTGGCCTACAAGTGACTCCAGTCCCATGGCATGGGGACTGACTATTAACTTCTCTGAAACAGCCACACGAGACACTCAAGGGAAGTTAGGGATAGGGTTAGGTGGATTGGCCATACTAAATTATTCGGTAAATTATCAGGGGTATTAGCAGGGAAAGTTTAAGCTTTTTAAGTTTTTTTTTTAAGTTTGGGTTTATTTATTAGTGTCACAAGTAAGGCTTACATTGACACCGCAATGAAGTTACTGTGAAAATCCCCCTAGTCGCCGCACTCCGGTGCCTGTACGGGTAACACTGAGGGAGGATTTAGCACGGCCGACGCACCCTAACCAGCACGTCTTTCGGAGGAAACCGGAGCACCCGGAGGAAACCCATGCAGACACGGGGAGAACGCGCAGACTCCACTCAGACAGTGACGCAAGCCGGGGATGGCACCCGGGTCCCTGGTGCTGTGAGGCAGCGCTGCTAACCACTGTGCCGCCGCGCCACCCCATAAATAAATATGTGGGGTTGCGAGGAGAGGGCCTGGATGGGATCGTTGTCGGGGCAGGCTCGATGGGCTGAATGGCCTCCTTCTGCACTGCAGGGATTCTATGACAACAAATGCTGGCCCAGCCAGCGACACCCACATTTCATTACGGATAAAGAAAAAAAAAATCAGGTCTAAATTCACTGTATTTGCACTCATTCCTTTGTTTCCAGGGATCAGGAACATGGACCGCGGACATTGCCTTTCTCTAGAATCTGCAATGACCTGAACTTTGAGATCTCATAGAATCACACAGTGCAGAAGAGGCCCTTCGGCCCATCGAGTCTGCACCGACACATTAGAAACACCTCAACTCCCACCTAATCCCACTTGCCAGCACTTGGCCCATAGCCCTGAATGTTGTGACGTGCCAAGTGCTCATCCAGGTACTTTTTAAAGGACTTTTAAAGGGCTTTGACAAAGGGTCATCCGGACTCAAAACGTCAGCTCTTTTCTCTCCTCACACATGCTGCCAGACCTGCTGAGATTTTTCAGCATTTTCTCTTTTGGATTCAGATTCCAGCATCCGCAGTAATTTGCTTTGAACTACTTTTTAAAGGGTGTGGGGCATCCCGCCTCCACCACCCCCTCCCAGAGAGAGAGGGGAGTGTGTGTGATACAGTCCGTCAGAGAGAGAGAGTGTGTGATACAGTCCGTCAGAGAGGGGAGAGTGTGTGATACAACCCGTCAGAGAGAGAGGAGAGAGTGTGTGATACAGTCCGTCAGAGAGGGGAGAGTGTGTGATATAATCCGTCAGAGAGAGAGGGGAGAGTGTGTGATACAGTCCATAAGAGAGAGAGAGAGAGGGAAGAGTGTGTGATACAGTCCGTCAGAGAGAGAGAGAGGGAGAGTGTGTGATACAGTCCGTCAGAGAGAGAGAGGAGAGTGTGTGATACAGTCCGTCAGAGAGAGAGGGGAGAGTGTGTGATACAGTCCGTCAGAGAGAGAGGAGAGTGTGTGATACAGTCCGTCAGAGAGAGAGGAGAGTGTGTGATACAGTCCGTCAGAGAGAGAGAGAGAGAGAGTGTGTGATACAGTCCATCAGAGAGAGAGAGAGAGAGTGTGTGATACAGTCCATCAGAGAGAGAGAGAGAGAGTGTGTGATACAGTCCGTCAGAGAGAGAGGGGAGACTGTGTGATACAGTCCGACAGAGAGAGAGGGGAGAGTGTGTGATACAGTCCGTCAGAGAGAGAGGGGAGAGTGTGTGATACAGTCCGACAGAGAGAGAGGGGAGAGTGTGTGATACAGTCCGTCAGAGAGAGAGGGGAGAGTGTGTGATACAGTCCGTCAGAGAGAGAGGGGAGAGTGTGTGATACAGTCCGTCAGAGAGAGAGGGGAGAGTGTGTGATACAGTCTGTCAGAGAGAGAGAGAGAGATGGGACAGTGTGTGATACAGTCCGTCAGAGAGAGAGGAGAGTGTGTGATACAGTCCGTCAGAGGGGAGAGTGTGTGATACAGTCCGTCAGAGAGAGAGAGGAGAGTGTGTGATACAGTCCGCGAGAGAGAGAGAGACCATAAGACATAGGAGCGGAAGTAAGGCCATTCGGCCCATCGAGTCCACTCCACCATTCAATCATGGTTGATTTCAACTCCATTTACCCGCTCTCTCCCCATAGCCCTTAATTCCTCGAGAAATCAAGAATTTATCAATTTCTGTCTTGAAGACGCTCAACGTCTCGGCCTCCACAGCCCTCTGTGGCAATGAATTCCACAGACCCACCACTCTCTGGCTGAAGAAATTTCTCCTCATCTCTGTTCTAAAGTGACTCCCTTTTATTCTAAGGCTGTGCCCCCGCGTCCTAGTCTCCCCTGCTAATGGAAACAACTTCCCTACGTCCATCCTATCTAAGCCGTTCATTATCTTGTAAGTTTCTATCAGATCTCCCCTCAACCTCCTAAACTCCAATGAATATAATCCCATGATCCTCAGACGTTCATCGTATGTCAGGCCTACCATTCCTGGGATCATCCGTGTGAATCTCCGCTGGACCCGCTCCAGTGCCAGTATGTCCTTCCTGAGGTGTGGGGCCCAGAATTGCTCACAGTACTCCAAATGGGGCCTAACCAGTGCTTTATAAAGCCTCAGAAGTACATCCCTGCTTTTGTATTCCAAGCCTCTTGAGATAAATGACAACATTACATTTGCTTTCTTAATTACGGACTCAACCTGCAAGTTTACCTTTAGAGAATCCTGGACTAGGACTCCCAAGTCCCTTTGCACTTTAGTGTGTGATACAGTCCGTCAGAGAGAGAGAGTGTGTGATACAGTCCGTCAGGGAGAAAGAGAGAGTGTGTGATACAGTCCGTCAGAGAGAGAGTGTGTGATACAGTCCATCAGAGAGAGAGAGAGTGTGTGATACAGTCCGTCAGAGAGAGAGAGAGAGAGGAGAGAGTGTGTGATACAGTCCGTCAGAGAGAGAGGGGAGAGTGTGTGATACAGTCCGTCAGAGAGAAAGGGGAGAGTGTGATACAGTCCGTCAGAGAGAGAGAGAGGGGTGTGTGAAACAGTCCGTCAGAGAGGGAGAGAGAGTGTGTGATACAGTCCGTCACAGAGAGAGGGGAGAGTGTGTGAAACAGTCCATCAGAGAGGAGAGTGTGTGATACAGTCCATCAGAGAGAGAGAGGGGAGAGTGTGTGATACAGTCCGTCAGAGAGAGAGGGGAGGGTGTGTGATACAGTCCGTCAGAGAGAGAGGGGAGAGTGTGTGATACAGTCCATCAGAGAGAGGGGAGAGTGTGTGATACAGTCCGTCAGAGAGAGAGGGGAGAGTGTGTGATACAGTCCGTCAGAGAGAGAGTGAGAGAGGGGACAGTGTGTGATACAGTCCGTCAGAGAGGAGAGTGTGTGATACAGTCCGTCGGAGAGAGAGGGGAGGGTGTGTGATACAGTCCGTCAGAGAGAGAGGGGAGAGTGTGTGATACAGTCCATTAGAGAGAGAGGAGAGCGTGTGATACAGTCCGTCAGAGAGAGATGAGAGAGTGTGTGATACAGTCCGTCAGAGAGAGAGGGGAGAGTGTGTGATACAGTCCATCAGAGAGAGAGGAGAGTGTGTGATACAGTCCGTCAGAGAGAGAGAGAGAGAGTGTGATACAGTCCGTCAGAGAGAGAGAGAGTGTGTGATACAGTCCGTCAGAGAGAGAGAGAGTGTGTGATACAGTCCGTTGGACTCTCTGACGGACTGTATCACACACTCTCTCTCTGACGGACTGTATCACACACTCTCTCTCTCTCTGACGGACTGTATCACACACTCTCTCTCTCTCTGACGGACTGTATCACACACTCTCTCTCTCTCTGACGGACTGTATCACACACTCTCTCTCTGACGGACTGTATCACACACTCTCTCTCTGACGGACTGTATCACACACGCTCCCCTCTCTCTCTGACGGACTGTATCACACACTCTCTCTCTGACGGACTGTATCACACACTCTCTCTCTCTCTGACGGACTGTATCACACACTCTCTCTCTCTCTGACGGACTGTATCACACACTCTCTCTCGGACGGACTGTATCACACACTCTCTCTCTCTCTGACGGACTGTATCACACACTCTCCCCTCTCTCTCTCTGACAGACTGTATCACACACTCTCTCTCTGACGGACTGTATCACACACTCTCTCTCTCTCTGACGGACTGTATCACACACTCTCTCTCTCTCTGACGGACTGTATCACACACTCTCTCTCTGACGGACTGTATCACACACTCTCTCTCTCTCTCTGACGGACTGTATCACACACTCTCCCCTCTCTCTCTCTGACAGACTGTATCACACACTCTCCTCTCTCTGACGGACTGTATCACACACTCTCCCCTCTCTCTCTGACGGACTGTATCACACACTCTGCCCTCTCTCTCTCTTTCTGACGGAGTGTATCACACACTCTCCCTCTCTCTCTCTCACGGACTGTATCACACACTCTCCCCTCTCTCTCTCTGATGGACTGTATCTCACACTCTCCTCTCTCTCTCTCTGATGGACTGTATCACACACTCTCCTCTCTCTCTCTGACTGACTGTATCACACGCTCTCCCCTCTCTCTGACGGACTGTATCACACATTCTCCTCTCTCTCTGACGGACTGTAGCACACACTCTCCCCTCTCTGACGGACTGTATCAGACACTCTCCCCTCTCTCTCTCTGATGGACTGTATCTCAGACTCTCCTCTCTCTCTCTGACTGACTGTATCACACGCTCTCCCATCTCTCTGACGGACTGTATCACACACTCTTCCCTCTCTCTGACGGACTGTATCACACACTCTCCCTCTCTCTCTCTGACGGACTGTATCACACACTCTCCCTCTCTCTGACAGACTGTATCACACACTCTCTCTCTCTCTCTGACGGACTGTAACACACACTCTCTCTCTCTCTCTCTCTGACGGACTGTATCACACACTCTCCCTCTCTCTCTCTGACGGACTGTATCACACACTCTCTCTCTCTCTGACGGACTGTATCACACACTCTCCTCTCTCTCTCTGACGGACTGTATCTCACACTCTTCCCTCTCTCTCTCTGATGGACTGTATCACACACTCTCCCCTCTCTGACGGACTGTATCACACACGCTCCCCTCTCTCTCTGACGGACTGTATCACACACTCTCCTCTCTCTCTCTGACGGACTGTATCACACACTCTCCCCTCTCTCTGACGGACTGTATCACACACTCACCCCTCTCTCTCTCTGATGGACTGTATCACACACTCTGCCCTCTCTCTGACGGACTGTATCACACACTCTCCCCTCTCTGACGGACTGTATCACACACTCCTCTCTCTCTCTGACGCACTGAATCACACACTCTCCCCACTCTCTCTGACGGACTGTATCACACACTCTCCCTCTCTCCCTCTCTGACGGACTGTATCACACACTCTCCCTCTCTCTCTCTGACGGACTGTATCACACACTCTCCTCTCTCTCTCTGACGGACTGTATCACACACTCTTCCCTCTCTCTCGCTGATGGACTGTATCACACACTCTCCCCTCTCTGACGGACTGTATCACACACTTTCCCCTCTCTCTCTGACGGACTGTATCACACACTCTCCTCTCTCTCTCTGACGGACTGTATCACACACTCTCACCTCTCTCTGACGGACTGTATCACACACTCTCCCCTCTCTCTCTCTGATGGACTGTATCACACACTCTCCCCTCTCTCTGATGCACTGTATCACACACTCTCCCCTCTCTGACGGACTGTATCACACACTCTCTCCTCTCTCTCTCTCTGACGGACTGTATCACACACTCTCCTCTCTCTCTGACGCGCTGTATCACACACTCTCCCCTCTCTTTCTGACGGACTGTATCACACACTCTCCTCTCTCTCTGACGGACTGTATCACACTCTCCTCTCTCTCTCTGACGGACTGTATCACACACTCTCCCCTCTCTGACGGACTGTATCACACACTCTCCCCTCTCTGACGGACAGTATCACACACTCTCCCCTCTCTCTCTGACGGACTGTATCACACACTCTCCCCCCTCTCTCTCTGACGGACTGTATCACACACTCTCCCCT
Organism: Mustelus asterias; assembly: GCF_964213995.1. Classification (NCBI taxonomy): domain Eukaryota; kingdom Metazoa; phylum Chordata; class Chondrichthyes; order Carcharhiniformes; family Triakidae; genus Mustelus; species Mustelus asterias. The sequence goes on along the minus strand of NW_027592653.1, from coordinate 3,854 downwards.
CTCTGACGGACTGTATCACACGCTCTCCCCTCTCTGACGGACTGTATCACACACTCTCCTCTCTCTCTGACGGACTGTATCACACTCTCCTCTCTCTCTCTGACGGACTGTATCACACACTCTCCCCTCTCTGACGGACTGTATCACACACTCTCCCCTCTCTGACGGACTGTATCACACACTCTCCCTTCTCTCTCTGACGGACTGTATCACACACTCTCCCCTCTCTCTCTCTGACGGACTGTATCACACACTCTCCCCTCTCTCTCTCTGACGGACTGTATCACACACTCTCCCCTCTCTCTCTCTCTGATGGACTGTATCACACACTCTCCTCTCTCTCTCTGACGGACTGTATCACACTCTCCCCTCTCTCTCTGACGGACTGTATCACACACTCTCCCCTCTCTCTCTTTCTGATGGACTGTATCACACACTCTCCCCTCTCTCTCTCTGACGGACTGTATCACACACTCTCCCCTCTCTCTCTCTCTGATGGACTGTATCGCACACTCTCCCCTCTCTCTCTCTCTGACGGACTGTATCACACACTCTCCCCCCTCTCTCTGACGGACTGTATCACACTTTCCCATCTCTCTCTGACGGACTGTATCACACACTCTCCCCTCTCTCTCTCTGACGGACTGTATCACACACTCTCCCCTCTCTCTCTCTCTCTCTGATGGACTGTATCACACACTCTCCCCTCTCTCTCTCTGACGGACTGTATCACACACTCTCCCCTCTCTCTCCCTCTGATAGACTGTATCACACACTCTCCTCTCTCTCTCTGACGGACTGTATCACACTCTCCCCTCTCTCTCTGATGAACTGTATCACACACTCTCCCCTCTCTCTCTCTGATGGACTGTATCACACACTCTCCCCTCTCTCTGACGCACTGTATCACACACTCTCCCCTCCCTCTGATGGACTGTATCACACACTCTCCTCTCTCTCTCTGACGGACTGTATCACACTCTCCCCTCTCTCTCTGATGAACTGTATCACACACTCTTCCCTCTCTCTCGCTGATGGACTGTATCACACACTCTCCCCTCTCTGACGGACTGTATCACACACTTTCCCCTCTCTCTCTGACGGACTGTATCACACACTCTCCTCTCTCTCTCTGACGGACTGTATCACACACTCTCACCTCTCTCTGACGGACTGTATCACACACTCTCCCCTCTCTCTCTCTGACAGACTGTATCACACACTCTCTCTCTGACGGACTGTATCACACACTCTCTCTCTGACGGACTGTATCACACACGCTCCCCTCTCTCTCTGACGGACTGTATCACACACTCTCTCTCTGACGGACTGTATCACACACTCTCTCTCTCTCTGACGGACTGTATCACACACTCTCTCTCTCTCTGACGGACTGTATCACACACTCTCTCTCGGACGGACTGTATCACACACTCTCTCTCTCTCTGACGGACTGTATCACACACTCTCCCCTCTCTCTCTCTGACAGACTGTATCACACACTCTCTCTCTGACGGACTGTATCACACACTCTCTCTCTCTCTGACGGACTGTATCACACACTCTCGCTCTCTCTGACGGACTGTATCACACACTCTCTCTCTGACGGACTGTATCACACACTCTCTCTCTCTCTCTGACGGACTGTATCACACACTCTCCCCTCTCTCTCTCTGACAGACTGTATCACACACTCTCCTCTCTCTGACGGACTGTATCACACACTCTCCCCTCTCTCTCTGACGGACTGTATCACACACTCTCCCCTCTCTCTCTCTTTCTGACGGAGTGTATCACACACTCTCCCTCTCTCTCTCTCTGACGCACTGTATCACACACTCTCCCCTCTCTCTGATGGACTGGATCACACACTCTCCCCTCTCTCTCTCTGACGGACTGTATCACACACTCTCCCTCTCTCTCTCTCTCTGATGGACTGTATCACACACTCCCCCCTCTCTCTCTCTGACGGACTGTATCACACACTCTCCCTCTCTCTCTCTCTGACGCACTGTATCACACACTCTCTCTCTCTGACGGACTGTATCACACACTCTCCCCTCTCTCTCTCTCTGATGGACTGTATCACACACTCTCCCTCTCTCTCTCTGACGCACTGTATCACACATTCTCCCCTCTCTCTCTGACGGACTGTATCACACACTCTCCCCCTCTCTCTCTCTGATGGACTGTATCACACACTCTCCCTCTCTCTCTCTGACGCACTGTATCACACACTCTCCCTCTCTCTCTCTGACGGACGGTATCAAACACTCTCCCCTCTCTCTCTCTCTGACGGACTGTATCACACACTCTCCCTCTCTCTCTCTCTGACGCACTGTATCACACACTCTCTCTCTCTGACGGACTGTATCACCCACTCTCCCCTCTCTCTCTCTGATGGACTGTATCACACACTCTCCCTCTCTCTCTCTGATGCACTGTATCACACACTCTCCCCTCTCTCTCTGACGGACTGTGTCACACACTCTCCCCTCTCTCTCTGACGGACTGTATCACACACTCCCCCTCTCTTTGACGGACTGTATCACACACTCAACCCTCTCTCTCTCTGATGGACTGTATCACACACTCTCCCCTCTCTCTGATGGACTGTATCACACACTCTCCCCTCTCTGACGGACTGTATCACACACTCTCCCTCTCTGACGGACTGTATCACACACTCTCCCCTCTCTCTCTGACGGACTGTATCACACACTCTCCCCTCTCTCTCTCTGACGGACTGTATCACACACTCTCCCTCTCTCTCTCTGATGGACTGTATCACACACTCTCTCTCTCTCTCTGACGGACTGTATCACACACTCTCCTCTCTCTCTCTGACGGACTGTATCACACACTCTCCCCTCTCCCTGATGGAATGTATCACACACTCTTCCCTCTCTGACGGACTGTATCACACACTCCCCCTCTCTCTCTCTGACGCACTGTATCACACACTCTCCCTCTCTCTCTCTCTGACGCAACTGTATCACACACTCTCCCCTCTCTCTCTCTGACGGACTGAATCACACACTCTCCCCCTCTCTCTGACGGACTGTATCACACACTCTCCTCTCTCTCTGACGGACTGTATCACACACTCTCCCTCTCTCTCTGATGGACTGTATCACACACTCTCCCCTCTCTCTCTCTGACGGGACTGTATCACACACTCTCCCCTCTCTCTCTGACGGACTGTATGACACACTCTCCCCTCTCTCTGACGGACTGTATCACACACTCTCCCCTCTCTCTCTCTGAGGACTGTATCACACCCTCTCCCCTCTCTCTGACGGACTGTATCACACACTCTCCCCTCTCTGACGGACTGTATCACACACTCTCCCCCTCTCTCTGACGGACTGTATCAACACACTCTCCTCTCTCTCTCTGACGGACTGTGTCACACACTCTCCCCTCTCTCTCTCTTGACGGACTGAATCACACACTCTCCCCTCTCTGACGGCTGGATCACACACTCTCCCTCTCTCTCTGACGGACTGTATCACACACTCTCTCTCTCTCTGACGGACTGTATCACACTCTCCCCTCTCTCTCTGACGGACTGTATCACACACTCTCCCCTCTCTCTCTCTGATGGACTGTATCACACACTCTCCCCTCTCTCTCTGACGGACTGTATCACACACTCTCCCCTCTCTCTGACGGACTGTATCACACACTCACCCCTCTCTCTCTGATGGACTGTATCACACACTCTCCCCTCTCTGACGGACTGATACTCAGCCATCCTCTCTGACGGAACTGTACTCAGCATCACTCTCCCCTCTCTCTGACGGACTGTAATCACACACTCCCCCTCTCTCTCTCTGATGACTGTATCACAC
>NW_027592652.1:0-48587 GCF_964213995.1 Mustelus asterias | reverse complement strand
GTGTAAATACACACCCCCATCACAGCTCAGTGTGTAAATACACACCCTCATCACAGCTCAGTGTGTAAATACACACACCCCCATCACAGCTCAGTGTGTAAATACACACCCTCATCACAGCTCAGTGTGTAAATACACACACCCCCATCCCGGGTCAGTGTGTAAATACACACACCCCCATCACAGCTCAGTGTGTAAATACACACACCCCCCATCACAGCTCAGTGTGTAAATACACACACCCTCATCACAGCTCAGTGTGTAAATACACACCCCCATCACAGCTCAGTGTGTAAATACACACACCCCCATCACAGCTCAGTGTGTAAATACACACACCCTCATCACAGCTCAGTGTGTAAATACACACCCTCATCACAGCTCAGTGTGTAAATACACACCCCCATCCCGGGTCAGTGTGTAAATACACACACCCCCATCCCGGGTCAGTGTGTAAATACACACCCTCATCACAGCTCAGTGTGTAAATACACACACCCTCATCACAGCTCAGTGTGTAAATACACACCCTCATCACAGCTCAGTGTGTAAATACACACACCCCCCATCCCGGGTCAGTGTGTAAATACACACACCCCCCATCCTGGGTCAGTGTGTAAATACACACACCCCCCATCCCGGGTCAGTGTGTAAATACACACCCTCCTCACAGCTCAGTGTGTAAATACACACACCCCCCATCCCGGGTCAGTGTGTAAATACACACCCCCATCACAGCTCAGTGTGTAAATACACACCCTCATCACAGCTCAGTGTGTAAATACACACCCTCATCACAGCTCAGTGTGTAAATACACACACCCTCATCACAGCTCAGTGTGTAAATACACACCCTCATCACAGCTCAGTGTGTAAATACACACCCTCATCACAGCTCAGTGTGTAAATACACACCCTCATCACAGCTCAGTGTGTAAATACACACACCCCCATCCCGGGTCAGTGTGTAAATACACACACCCCCCATCCCGGGTCAGTGTGTAAATACACACCCTCCTCACAGCTCAGTGTGTAAATACACACCCCCATCACAGCTCAGTGTGTAAATACACACCCCCATCACAGCTCAGTGTGTAAATACACACCCTCATCACAGCTCAGTGTGTAAATACACACCCTCCTCACAGCTCAGTGTGTAAATACACACACCCCCATCCCGGGTCAGTGTGTAAATACACACACCCCCCATCCCGGGTCAGTGTGTAAATACACACCCTCCTCACAGCTCAGTGTGTAAATACACACCCCCATCACAGCTCAGTGTGTAAATACACACCCCCATCACAGCTCAGTGTGTAAATACACACCCTCATCACAGCTCAGTGTGTAAATACACACCCTCCTCACAGCTCAGTGTGTAAATACACACCCTCATCACAGCTCAGTGTGTAAATACACACCCTCATCACAGCTCAGTGTGTAAATACACACCCTCATCACAGCTCAGTGTGTAAATACACACACCCCCATCCCGGGTCAGTGTGTAAATACACACACCCCCCATCCCGGGTCAGTGTGTAAATACACACCCCCATCACAGCTCAGTGTGTAAATACACACAGCCCCCATCCCGGGTCAGTGTGTAAATACACACACCCCCCATCCCGGGTCAGTGTGTAAATACACACACCCCCCATCCCGGGTCAGTGTGTAAATACACACAGCCCCCATCCCGGGTCAGTGTGTAAATACACACAGCCCCCATCCCGGGTCAGTGTGTAAATACACACAGCCCCCATCCCGGGTCAGTGTGTAAATACACACAGCCCCCATCCCGGGTCAGTGTGTAAATACACACAGCCCCCATCCCGGGTCAGTGTGTAAATACACACAGCCCCCATCCCGGGTCAGTGTGTAAATACACACAGCCCCCATCCCGGGTCAGTGTGTAAATACACACAGCCCCCATCCCGGGTCAGTGTGTAAATACACACACCCCCCATCCCGGGTCAGTGTGTAAATACACACAGCCCCCATCCCGGGTCAGTGTGTAAATACACACAGCCCCCATCCCGGGTCAGTGTGTAAATACACACAGCCCCCATCCCGGGTCAGTGTGTAAATACACACACCCCCCATCCCGGGTCAGTGTGTAAATACACACACCCCCCATCCCGGGTCAGTGTGTAAATACACACACCCCCATCCCGGGTCAGTGTGTAAATACACACACCCCCATCCCGGGTCAGTGTGTAAATACACACAGCCCCCATCCCGGGTCAGTGTGTAAATACACACAGCCCCCATCCCGGGTCAGTGTGTAAATACACACACCCCCCATCCTGGGTCAGTGTGTAAATACACACACCCCCCATCCCGGGTCAGTGTGTAAATACACACAGCCCCCATCCCGGGTCAGTGTGTAAATACACACAGCCCCCATCCCAGGTCAGTGTGTAAATACACATACCCCCCATCCCGGGTCAGTGTGTAAATACACACCCTCATCACAGCTCAGTGTGTAAACACACACACCCCCATCCCGGGTCAGTGTGTAAATACACACACCCCCCATCCCGGGTCAGTGTGTAAATACACACACCCCCCATCCCGGGTCAGTGTGTAAATACACACCCTCATCACAGCTCAGTGTGTAAATACACACCCTCATCACAGCTCAGTGTGTAAACACACACACCCCCATCCCGGGTCAGTGTGTAAATACACACAGCCCCCATCCCGGGTCAGTGTGTAAATACACACACCACCCATCCCGGGTCAGTGTGTAAATACACACACCCCCCATCCCGGGTCAGTGTGTAAATACACACACCCCCCATCCCGGGTCAGTGTGTAAATACACACACCCCCATCCCGGGTCAGTGTGTAAATACACACACCCCCCATCCCGGGTCAGTGTGTAAATACACACAGCCCCCATCCCGGGTCAGTGTGTAAATACACACACCCCCATCCCGGGTCAGTGTGTAAATACACACACCCCCCATCCCGGGTCAGTGTGTAAATACACACAGCCCCCATCCCGGGTCAGTGTGTAAATACACACACCCCCCATCCCGGGTCAGTGTGTAAATACACACACCCCCATCCCGGGTCAGTGTGTAAATACACACACCCCCCATCCCGGGTCAGTGTGTAAATACACACACCCCCATCCCGGGTCAGTGTGTAAATACACACACCCCCCATCCCGGGTCAGTGTGTAAATACACACAGCCCCCATCCCGGGTCAGTGTGTAAATACACACACCCCCATCCCGGGTCAGTGTGTAAATACACACCCCCCCATCCCGGGTCAGTGTGTAAATACACACAGCCCCCATCCCGGGTCAGTGTGTAAATACACACAGCCCCCATCCCGGGTCAGTGTGTAAATACACACCCCCCCATCCCGGGTCAGTGTGTAAATACACACCCCCCCATCCCGGGTCAGTGTGTAAATACACCCCCCCCCCATCCCGGGTCAGTGTGTAAATACACACACCCCCCATCCCGGGTCAGTGTGTAAATACACACAGCCCCCATCCCGGGTCAGTGTGTAAATACACACACCCCCATCCCGGGTCAGTGTGTAAATACACACCCCCCCATCCCGGGTCAGTGTGTAAATACACACACCCCCCATCCCGGGTCAGTGTGTAAATACACACACCCCCATCCCGGGTCAGTGTGTAAATACACACCCCCCCCATCCCGGGTCAGTGTGTAAATACACCCCCCCCCCCCCATCCCGGGTCAGTGTGTAAATACACCGCCCCCCCCCATCCCGGGTCAGTGTGTAAATACACCGCCCCCCCCCATCCCGGGTCAGTGTGTAAATACACACACCCCCATCCCGGGTCAGTGTGTAAATACACACCCCCCCATCCCGGGTCAGTGTGTAAATACACACCCCCATCCCGGGTCAGTGTGTAAATACACACACCCCCATCCCGGGTCAGTGTGTAAATACACACCCCCCCATCCCGGGTCAGTGTGTAAATACAACGCCCCCCCCCATCCCGGGTCAGTGTGTAAATACACACACCCCCATCCCGGGTCAGTGTGTAAATACACACAGCCCCCATCCCGGGTCAGTGTGTAAATACACACAGCCCCCATCCCGGGTCAGTGTGTAAATACACACCCCCCATCCCGGGTCAGTGTGTAAATACACACCCCCCCCATCCCGGGTCAGTGTGTAAATACACCCCCCCCATCCCGGGTCAGTGTGTAAATACACACACCCCCATCCCGGGTCAGTGTGTAAATACACACACCCCCATCCCGGGTCAGTGTGTAAATACACACCCCCCATCCCGGGTCAGTGTGTAAATACACACCCCATCCCGGGTCAGTGTGTAAATACACACACCCCCATCCCGGGTCAGTGTGTAAATACACACCCCCCATCCCGGGTCAGTGTGTAAATACACACCCCATCCCGGGTCAGTGTGTAAATACACCCCCCCCATCCCGGGTCAGTGTGTAAATACACACCCCCCATCCCGGGTCAGTGTGTAAATACACACCCCATCCCGGGTCAGTGTGTAAATACACACAGCCCCCATCCCGGGTCAGTGTGTAAATACACACCCCCCCATCCCGGGTCAGTGTGTAAATACACACACCCCCCATCCCGGGTCAGTGTGTAAATACACACCCCCCCATCCCGGGTCAGTGTGTAAATACACCCCCCCCCCATCCCGGGTCAGTGTGTAAATACACACACCCCCCATCCCGGGTCAGTGTGTAAATACACACAGCCCCCATCCCGGGTCAGTGTGTAAATACACACCCCCCCATCCCGGGTCAGTGTGTAAATACACACCCCCCATCCCGGGTCAGTGTGTAAATACACACCCCATCCCGGGTCAGTGTGTAAATACACACAGCCCCCATCCCGGGTCAGTGTGTAAATACACACCCCCCCATCCCGGGTCAGTGTGTAAATACACACAGCCCCCATCCCGGGTCAGTGTGTAAATACACACAGCCCCCATCCCGGGTCAGTGTGTAAATACACACAGCCCCCATCCCGGGTCAGTGTGTAAATGCACACACCCCCATCCCGGGTCAGTGTGTAAATACACAACCCCCCATCCCGGGTCAGTGTGTAAATACACACAGCCCCCATCCCGGGTCAGTGTGTAAATACACACCCCCCCATCCCGGGTCAGTGTGTAAATACACACAGCCCCCATCCCGGGTCAGTGTGTAAATACACCCCCCCCCCCCATCCCGGGTCAGTGTGTAAATACACCCCCCCCCATCCCGGGTCAGTGTGTAAATACACCCCCCCCCATCCCGGGTCAGTGTGTAAATACACACCCCCATCCCGGGTCAGTGTGTAAATACACCGCCCCCCCATCCCGGGTCAGTGTGTAAATACACACCCCCCCATCCCGTGTCAGTGTGTAAATACACCGCCCCCCCCCATCCCGGGTCAGTGTGTAAATACACCGCCCCCCCCCATCCCGGGTCAGTGTGTAAATACACCGCCCCCCCCCCATCCCGGGTCAGTGTGTAAATACACCGCCCCCCCCCCATCCCGGGTCAGTGTGTAAATACACACCCCCCCCATCCCGGGTCAGTGTGTAAATACACACCCCCCCATCCCGTGTCAGTGTGTAAATACACCGCCCCCCCCCCATCCCGGGTCAGTGTGTAAATACACACCCCCATCCCGGGTCAGTGTGTAAATACAACGCCCCCCCCCATCCCGGGTCAGTGTGTAAATACACACCCCCCCATCCCGTGTCAGTGTGTAAATACACCCCCCCCCCCATCCCGGGTCAGTGTGTAAATACACACCCCCCCATCCCGTGTCAGTGTGTAAATACCCACCCCCCCATCCCGGGTCAGTGTGTAAATACACACCCCCCCATCCCGTGTCAGTGTGTAAATACCCACCCCCCCATCCCGGGTCAGTGTGTAAATACACACCCCCCCATCCCGGGTCAGTGTGTAAATACACCGCCCCCCCCATCCCGGGTCAGTGTGTAAATACACACCCCCCCATCCCGGGTCAGTGTGTAAATACACACCCCCCCATCCCGGGTCAGTGTGTAAATACACACCCCCCCATCCCGGGTCAGTGTGTAAATACACACCCCCCCATCCCGGGTCAGTGTGTAAATACACACCCCCCCATCCCGGGTCAGTGTGTAAATACACACCCCCCCATCCCGGGTCAGTGTGGAAATACACACCCCCCCATCCCGGGTCAGTGTGTAAATACACACACCCCCCATCCCGGGTCAGTGTGTAAATACACACTCCCCCCATCCCGGGTCAGTGTGTAAATACACACACCCCCATCCCGGGTCAGTGTGTAAATACACACCACCCCCCATCCCGGGTCAGTGTGTAAATACACACCCCCCCATCCCGGGTCAGTGTGCAAATACACACCCCCCCCATCCCGGGTCAGTGTGTAAATACACCCCCCCCCATCCCGGGTCAGTGTGTAAATACACCCCCCCCCATCCCGGGTCAGTGTGTAAATACACACCCCCCCCCATCCCGGGTCAGTGTGTAAATACACACCCCCCCATCCCGGGTCAGTGTGTAAATACACCCCCCCCCCCCCATCCCGGGTCAGTGTGTAAATACACACCCCCCATCCCGGGTCAGTGTGTAAATACACCCCCCCCCCCATCCCGGGTCAGTGTGTAAATACACACCCTCCCCATCCCGGGTCAGTGTGTAAATACACATCCCCCCATCCCGGGTCAGTGTGTAAATACACACACCCCCCATCCCGGGTCAGTGTGTAAATACACACCCCCCAATCCCGGGTCAGTGTGTAAATACACACCCCCCCATCCCGGGTCAGTGTGTAAATACACACACCCCCCCATCCTGGGTCAGTGTGTAAATACACACACCCCCCATCCCGGGTCAGTGTGTAAATACACACACCCCCCCATCCCGGGTCAGTGTGTAAATACACACACCCCCCATCCCGGGTCAGTGTGTAAATACACACACCCCCCCATCCCGGGTCAGTGTGTAAATACACACCCCCCAATCCCGGGTCAGTGTGTAAATACACACACCCCCCATCCCGGGTCAGTGTGTAAATACACACACCCCCCCATCCCGGGTCAGTGTGTAAATACACACCCCCCCATCCCGGGTCAGTGTGTAAATACACACCCCCCCATCCCGGGTCAGTGTGTAAATACACACACCCCCCATCCCGGGTCAGTGTGTAAATACACAACCCCCATCCCGGGTCAGTGTGTAAATACACCCCCCGCCCCAATGTCTGCAGTGAAATTCAGATCAGAAAAAGCAGGGACTGATTAATCCGCTGAGTGTTTTGGTCCACTGCTAACGTTTTCTATTGGACACAGGGACAGCTCCGAGACGCATAGACAGGGGAAAGGGAAATGTGTGAAACACTCACTGGGTCATCGCTCAGCAGAGTGAGGTACTGGTCCAGCACTTGTTTGGAAAGGTTATATCCTGCAGGAATAGCTCGGAAAATCTAAACGGTAAAAGAGTAACAAGAATGAATGATGATTCAGCATGGGGGACAATGTAGACACACACAGAACTTACCCTGTATCTAACCCCGTGCTGTACCTGTCCTGGGAGTGTTTGATGGGGGACAGTGTAGAGGGAGCTTTACTCTGTATCTAACCCCGTGCTGTACCTGTCCTGGGAGTGTTTGATGGGGGACAGTGTAGAGGGAGCTTTACTCTGTATCTAACCCCGTGCTGTACCTGTCCTGGGAGTGTTTGATGGGGACAGTGTAGAGGGAGCCTTACTCTGTATCTAACCCCGTGCTGTACCTGTCCTGGGAGTGTTTGATGGGGGGGACAGTGTAGAGGGAGCTTCACTCTGTATCTAACCCCGTGCTGTACCTGTCCTGGGAGTGTTTGATGGGGGACAGTGTAGAGGGAGCTTTACTCTGTATCTAACCCCGTGCTGTACCTGTCCTGGGAGTGTTTGATGGGGGACAGTGTAGAGGGAGCTTTACTCTGTATCTAACCCCGTGCTGTACCTGTCCTGGGAGTGTTTGATGGGGACAGTGTAGAGGGAGCTTTACTCTGTATCTCGCCCCGTGCTGTACCTGTCCTGGGAGTGTTTGATGGGGGACAGTGTAGAGGGAGCTTTACTCTGTATCTAACCCCGTGCTGTACCTGTCCTGGGAGTGTTTGATGGGGACAGTGTAGAAGAAGTGAGTATTTTCAAATCCAACACCATCTGACACAGTTTAATTTTGGAGGATATTTGTCTGCACAGGGAATTTTCACAGCAACTTCATTGCAGTGTTAATGTAAGCCTACTTGTGACACTAATGAATAAACTTTACTTTACAAATTCCCTCCATAGATCCCACTGCCATTTAAGAATCATAGAATCCTGACTGTGAAGAAAGAAGTTGTAAATACACCGACCCATCCCGGGTCAGTGTGTAAATACACACCCCCCCCCATCCCGGGTCAGTGTGTAAATACACACACCCCCCATCCCGGGTCAGTGTGTAAATACACACAGCCCCCATCCCGGGTCAGTGTGTAAATACACACAGCCCCCATCCCGGGTCAGTGTGTAAATACACACAGCCCCCATCCCGGGTCAGTGTGTAAATACACACAGCCCCCATCCCGGGTCAGTGTGTAAATACACACAGCCCCCATCCCGGGTCAGTGTGTAAATACACACAGCCCCCATCCCGGGTCAGTGTGTAAATACACACAGCCCCCATCCCGGGTCAGTGTGTAAATACACACAGCCCCCATCCCGGGTCAGTGTGTAAATACACACAGCCCCCATCCCGGGTCAGTGTGTAAATACACACAGCCCCCATCCCGGGTCAGTGTGTAAATACACACAGCCCCCATCCCGGGTCAGTGTGTAAATACACACAGCCCCCATCCCGGGTCAGTGTGTAAATACACACAGCCCCCATCCCGGGTCAGTGTGTAAATACACACAGCCCCCATCCCGGGTCAGTGTGTAAATACACACAGCCCCCATCCCGGGTCAGTGTGTAAATACACACAGCCCCCATCCCGGGTCAGTGTGTAAATACACACAGCCCCCATCCCGGGTCAGTGTGTAAATACACACAGCCCCCATCCCGGGTCAGTGTGTAAATACACACCCCCCCCATCCCGGGTCAGTGTGTAAATACACACTCCCCCCATCCATTCCAGGCCAGTGTGTAAATACACACAGCCCCCATCCCGGGTCAGTGTGTAAATACACACTCCCCCCATCCATTCCAGGTCAGTGTGTAAATACACCCCCCCATCCCGGGTCAGTGTGTAAATACACACCCCCCCATCCCGGGTCAGTGTGTAAATACACACAGCCCCCATCCCGGGTCAGTGTGTAAATACACACTCCCCCCATCCATTCCAGGTCAGTGTGTAAATACACACCCCCCCATCCCGGGTCAGTGTGTAAATACACACACCCCCCCCCACTCAGAATCGAGGCCCATTGAGTCTGCACCGACCCTCCCAAAGAGCATTGCCCCAAGCCCTCCCCCCTGCACTAACCCCATCATCCCTGTGGCATTTAGCTTGGCGAATGCAGCCTAACCTGCACATCTTTCAGACTGCGGGAGGAAACCGGAGCACCCGGCGGAAACCCTTGCAGACATGGGGAGAACATGCAGACTCCGCACAGACAGTGACCCAAGCCGGGAATCGAACCCGGGTCCCTGGCGCTGTGAGGCAGCAGTGCTAACCCGCTGTGCCACCGCTTGGAGTGGATGTGGTGAGACAGTGCGGTATCGGATAGCCGACGGACTGCGTCACATGGTTCAGGTTTCTCACCTCATTGGATGAAAGCGGTTGTGTGTGGGAGGAGCTGGAGGATGTGGTCACCTCACTCATTCTCAGCATTGTGCGCACAATCTCGCTGCAGGTCTGTGTGAGAGGCAGAGATAAAAGCAATCACTGTCCGTTCTTCACCGCCCCCCCCCCATCACAAAGCCCTCTCCAACAACCTTCTTCAACGTGATGCCCCTGCAGTCAAATATCCATGATGTGGAGATGCCGGCGTTGGACTGGGGTAAACACAGCAAGAAGTTTAACAACACCAGGTTAAAGTCCAACAGCTTTATTTGGTAGCAAAAGCCACACAAGCTTTCGGAGCTGCAAGCCCCTTCTTCAGGTGAGTGGGAATTCTGTTCACAAACAGAGCATATAAAGACACAGACTCAATTTACATGAATAATGGTTGGAATGCGAATACTTACAACTAATCAAGTCTTTAAGAAACAAAACAATGTGAGTGGAGAGAGCATCAAGACAGGCTAAAAAGATGTGTATTGTCTCCAGACAAGACAGCCAGTGAAACTCTGTGGGGATTACAGATAGTGTGACATGAACCCAATATCCCGGTTCAGGCCGTCCTCGTGTGTGCGGAACTTGGCTATCAGTTTCTGCTCAGCGACTCTGCGCTGTCGTGTGTCGCGAAGGCCGCCTTGGAGAACGCTTACCCGAATATCAGAGGCCGAATGCCCGTGACCGCATCTTGATTAGTTGTAAGTATTCGCATTCCATCCATTATTCATGTAAATTGAGTTTGTGTCTTTATATGCTCTGTTTGTGAACAGAATTCCCACTCACCTGAAGAAGGGGCTTGCAGCTCCGAAAGCTTGTGTGGCTTTTGCTACCAAATAAACCTGTTGGACTTTAACCTGGTGTTGTTAAACTTCTTACTGTCAAATATCCAAACAGCATCATTCGCACTCTGTCAGTGAAATCCCTCCTTCAGAGTGTGGTGCTAGCGTGCCTTTAAGACATGTAATTTTATCATGTTCTCTGCAGTTACAAGTCAATAAATATCGGGATAACATGAGAATTGGCCCCACCAGGATTCGAACCTGGGTCCCCTGCTTTGTAAGCAAGTGCGATCGCCCGCAGCACCACAAGGCCAAAATCGAATGGCACGGTGGCAAGCACTACTGCCTCACAGCACCAGGGACCCGGGTTCAAACCCGGCTTGGGTCACTGTCTGTGTGGAGTGTGCACATTCTCCCCGTGTCTGCGTGGGTTTCCTCCGGATGCTCCGGTTTCCTCCAAAGATGTGCGGGTTAGGGGGATTGGCCATGCTAAATTGCCCCTTAGTGTCAGGAGGACTAGCTAGGGTAAATGCATAGGATTATGGGGATAGGGCCTGGGTGGGATTGTTGTTGGTGCAGACTCGATGGGCCGAATGGCCCCTTGCTCCTCCTGACACTAAGGGGCAATTTAACCTGGCCAATCCCCCTAACCCGCACATCTTTGGAGTGTGGGAGGAAACTGGAGCACCCGGAGGAAACCCACGCAGACACGAGGAGAATGTGCAAACTCCACACAGACAGTGACCCAAGCCGGGAATCGAACCCGGGTCCCTGGTGCTGTGAGGCAGCAGTGCTAACCACTGTGCCGTTTGATTTTGGCCTTGTAGTGCTGCGGGCGATTGCACTTGCTTACAAAGCAGGGGACCCAGGTTCGAATCCTGGTGGGGCCAGTTCTCATGTTATCGACTTATCATAGAAACCCTACAGTGCAGAAACAGGCCATTCAGCCCATCGAGTCTGCACCAATCACAATCCCACCCAGGCCCTACCCCTACATCCCTACACATATTACCCTCAAATCCCTCTAACCTACGCATCTCAGGACACTAAGGGGCAATTTTAGCATGGCCAATCAACCTAACCCGCACACCTTTGGACTGTGGGAGGAAACCGGAGCACCCGGAGGAAACCCACGCAGACACGAGGAGAATGTGCAAACTCCACACAGACAGCGACCCGAGCCGGGAATCGAACCCAGGTCCCTGGAGCTGTGAGGCAGCAGTGCTAACGCGCTGTGCTACTGTGCCGCCCTAAGCAGACAGGATTTAATGTGGCATCTGCCCCCTTGGTACTTGTGTAATACCTCAGTCTTCCTCCCAGCCTCCATGTTGTAAATCTCTTTTTCGATCCCCAGTCGACTCCTCCTTTCACTACCTTTTTATGTGCCTACGGGGTATGACTTTGGGGGACTAGCAGGGTAAATATGTGGGGTTACGGGAATAGGGCCTGGATGGGATTCTGGCCGGTGCAGACTCGATGGGCCGAATGGCCTCCTTCTCCACTGTAGGGATTCTGTGAAGTCCTTTTATTGCTTTTTAAATGGGGTTTAGTTTATTTTTGTTCTGGGCCTCACGCACTCTCTGGGATTTTTATGAGCCTGGATTATTGGAGAAAGAACGATGGATAGGTCAGGTGCCTTTGGTCAGTTTTGCTTTAGCTTTACATTAAGTTTTGGGCTGCTGTGTTTTAGTTAGAGTGTGTTTCACTTCAGGCTGGATGCAGTCTTCCCTCTCTCCCCCCGGTATTGTAAATTCAGCTGGCTAGCTGGAAGGAGGTCTTCTCTACCCCCGCCCCTGGGATTCAGCTGGCGAGCTGGAACAAAGAACAAAGAACAGTACAGCACAGGAAACAGGCCCTTCGGCCCTCCAAGCCTGTGCCGCTCCTTGGTCCAACTAGACCAATCGTTTGTATCCCTCCATTCCCAGGCTGCTCATGTGACTATCCAGGTAAGTCTTAAACGATGTCAGCGTGCCTGCCTCCACCACCCTACTTGGCAGCGCATTCCAGGCCCCCACCACCCTCTGTGTAAAAAACATCCCTCTGATATCTGAGTTATACTTCGCCCCTCTCACCTTGAGCCCGTGACCCCTCGTGATCGTCACCTCCAACCTGGGAAAAAGCTTCCCACCGTTCACCCTATCTATCCCCTTCATAATTTTGTATACCTCTATTAGATCTCCCCTCATTCTCCGTCTTTCCAGGGAGAACAACCCCAGTTTACCCAATCTCTCCTCAGCAAAGGAGTCTGGGAAGGGTTTTTTAAGCGCGTGAAGTATAAAAGGTAGGCTGCAGTATACAGCGGGCAGCGTCAGGAGCGGGCAGTGGAGTGTGTGGGAAGCAGAGTGTGAGCTATAAGACTTTGGCTCACAGGGCTTAGGCTGAAAGGGCGAGCAGGGGTGAGTTGAATTCATTTCTGCACTTTCTACCTGGTACTGGCAAGGTATCTAGAGGGGATGGGTGTGCAGGCAGTGCAATGTTCCTCTTGCACTATGTTCGAGGTGAGGGACGACGACAGTGTCCCTACTGATTACACCTGTGGGAAGTGCACCCATCTGCAGCTCCTCCAAAACCGTGTTAGGGAACTGGAGCTGGAGTTGGATGAACTTAGGATCATCAGGGACGCAGAGATGGCCATAGACACAAGCTTTAGGAATACAGTTACTCCGAGGATTGAAAACAGATGGGTGACGGAGAGAGGGGCTGGGAGGAAGCAGTCCGTGCAGGGATCCCCGGTGGTCGTTCCCCTTAGCAACAAGTATTCCGCTTTGGATACGGTTGAGGGGGATGACATACCACTGGGGAGCCGCAGTGAGAGGATCTCCAGCACTGTGTCCGTCTCTGTGGCTCGGGAGGGAAAGGGGGAGAGCGGGAGGGCGATAGTTATTGGGGACTCGTTAGTTAGAGGGATAGATAGGAGCTTCTGTGGCAGCAAAAGAGACTCACGGATGGTATGTTGCCTACCGGATGCCAAGGTCCGTGATGTCTCAGACCGTGTTTTCCAGATTCTGAAGGGGGAGGGGAAACAGTCACAAGTCGTGGTGCACATTGGTACCAATGACATAGGTAAGAGAAGGGACGGGGATTTAAAGCAGGAATTTCTGGAGCTGGGCTGGAAGCTGAGAGCCAAGACGAAACATGTGGTCATCTCTGGTACGTTGCCGGTACCACGTGATAGCGAGTTGAGGAACAGGGAGAGAGTGCAGTTAAATATGTGGTTGCAGGGATGGTGTAGGAGGGAGGGTTTCAGATACGTGGATAATTGGAACACGTTCTGGGGAAGGTGGGACCTGTACAAACAGGACGGGGTGCACCTGAACCAGAGGGGCACCAATATCCTCGGAGGGAAATTTGTTACGGCTCTTCAGGGGGGTTTAAACTAATTTGTCAGGGGAGTGGGAAAAGGAGTTGTAGTCCAGAAGTCAGTGAGGGTGGTGAGGTATTGGGGAAGGTATCAGGGTCAAGGGTGGGTACTGGTAGACAGGAAGGTGGGTTGAAGTGTGTCTACTTCAATGCAAGGAGCATCCGGAACAAGGTAGATGAACTTGGGGCGTGGATTGGTACTTGGGACTACGATGTTGTGGCCATTACGGAGACGTGGGTAGAACAAGGACAGGAATGGTTGTTGGACGTTCCGGGGTATAGATGTTTCACTAAGTGTAGGGAAGCTGGTAAAAGAGGTGGAGGAGTGGCATTGTTAATCAAGGATAGTTTAACGGCTGCGGAAAGGCACTTCGTGGGGGATCTGCACACTGAGGTAATATGGGCTGAAGTTAGAAATAGGAAAGGAGCGGTCACGTTGCTAGGAGTTTACTATAGGCCCCCAAATAGTAATAGAGATGTGGAGGAAGAAATTGCTAAGCAGATTATGGATATGTGTGGGGGTCACAGGGTAGTTGTCATGGGGGACTTTAACTTTCCAAATATTGATTGGAACCTTTGTAGGTCAAATAGTTTGGATGGGGCAGTTTTTGTGCAGTGTGTGCGGGAGGGTTTCCTGACACAATATGTGGATGGGCCGACAAGAGGTGAGGCCACATTGGATTTGGTACTGGGAAATGAACCGGGCCAAGTGTTAGATTTGGTTGTGGGAGAGCAATTTGGAGATAGTGACCACAATTCGGTGTCTTTTGTTATTGCAATGGAGAGGGATAGGGCCGTACGGCAGGGCAAGGTTTACAATTGGGGGAGGGGTAATTATGATGCGATTAGGCAAGAATTAGGGGGCATAAGTTGGGAACAGAAACTGTCAGAGAAAGGAACTAATGAAAAGTGGAACTTTTTCAAGGAACAAATACTGGATGTCCTTGATAGGTATGTTCCTGTCAGGCAGGGAGGAAATGGCCGAGTGAGGGAACCATGGTTCACGAAAGAGGTGGAATGTCTTGTGAAAAGGAAGAGGGAAGCTTATGTAGGGATGAGGAAACAAGGTTCAGATGGCTCGATTGAGGGTTACAAGTTAGCAAGGAATGAGCTGAAAAAGGGGCTTAGGAGAGCTAGGAGGGGACATGAGAAGTCCTTGGCGGGTCGGATCAAGGAAAACCCCAAGGCTTTTCACTCTTATGTGAGGAATAAAAGAATGACCAGGGTGAGGTTAGGGCCGGTCAAGGACAGTAGTGGGAACTTGTGTATGGAGTCAGTAGAGATAGGCGAGGTGATGAATGAATACTTTTCTTCAGTGTTCACCAAGGAGAGGGGCCATGTTTTTGAGGAAGAGAAGGTGTTACAGGCTAATAGGCTGGAGGAAATAGATGTTCGGAGGGAGGATGTCTTGGCAGTTTTGAATAAACTGAAGGTCGATAAGTCCCCTGGGCCTGATGAAATGTATCCTAGGATTCTGTGGGAGGCAAGGGATGAGATTGCAGAGCCTTTGGCGTTGATCTTTGGGTCCTCGCTGTCCACGGGGATGGTGCCAGAGGACTGGAGAATGGCGAATGTTGTTCCTCTGTTTAAGAAAGGGAATAGAAATGACCCTGGTAATTATAGACCGGTTAGTCTTACTTCGGTGGTTGGTAAATTGATGGAAAGGGTCCTTAGGGATGGGATTTACGACCATTTAGAAAGATGCGGATTAATCCGAGATAGTCAGCACGGATTCGTGAAGGGCAAGTCGTGCCTCACAAATTTGATAGAATTTTTTGAGGAGGTAACTAAGTGTGTTGATGAAGGTAGGGCAGTTGATGTCATATACATGGATTTTAGTAAGGCGTTTGATAAGGTCCCCCATGGTCGGCTTATGATGAAAGTGAGGAGGTGTGGGATAGAGGGAAAGTTGGCCGATTGGATAGGTAACTGGCTGTCTGACCGAAGACAGAGGGTGGTGGTGGATGGAAAATTTTCGGATTGGAGGCAGGTTGCTAGCGGTGTGCCGCAGGGATCAGTGCTTGGTCCTCTGCTCTTTGTGATTTTTATTAATGACTTAGAGGAGGGGGCTGAAGGGTGGATCAGTAAATTTGCTGATGACACCAAGATTGGTGGAGTAGTGGATGAGGTGGAGGGCTGTTGTAGGCTGCAAAGAGACATAGATAGGATGCAAAGCTGGGCTGAAAAATGGCAAATGGAGTTTAACCCTGATAAATGTGAGGTGATTCATTTTGGTAGGACAAATTTAAATGTGGATTACAGGGTCAAAGGTAGGGTTCTGAAGACTGTGGAGGAACAGAGAGATCTTGGGGTCCATATCCACAGATCTCTAAAGGTTGCCAGTCAAGTGGATAGAGCTGTGAAGAAGGCCTATAGTGTGTTAGCTTTTATTAACAGGGGGTTGGAGTTTAAGAGCCGTGGGGTTATGCTGCAACTGTACAGGACCTTGGTGAGACCACATTTGGAATATTGTGTGCAGTTCTGGTCACCTCACTATAAGAAGGATGTGGAAGCGCTGGAAAGAGTGCAGAGGAGATTTACCAGGATGCTGCCTGGTTTGGAGGGTAGGTCATATGAGGAAAGGTTGAGGGAGCTAGGGCTGTTCTCTCTGGAGCGGAGGAGGCTGAGGGGAGACTTAATAGAGGTTTATAAAATGATGAAGGGGATAGATAGAGTGAACGTTCAAAGACTATTTCCTCGGGTGGATGGAGCTATTACAAGGGGGCATAACTATAGGGTTCGTGGTGGGAGATACAGGACGGATATCAGAGGTAGGTTCTTTACGCAGAGAGTGGTTGGGGTGTGGAATGGACTGCCTGCAGTGATAGTGGAGTCAGACACTTTAGAAACATTTAAGCGGTTATTGGATAGGCACATGGAGCACACCAGGATGATAGGGAGTGGGATAGCTTGATCTTGGTTTCAGATAAAGCTCGGCACAACATCGTGGGCCGAAGGGCCTGTTCTGTGCTGTACTGTTCTATGTTCTATGTTCTATAGCTAAGACCCTCCATACCAGGCAACATCCTGGTAAACCTTCTCTGCACTCTCTCTAATGCCTCCACGTCCTTCTGGTAGTGCAGCGACCAGAACTGGACGCAGTACTCCAAATGTGGCCTAACCAGGGTGGTGGGGAACTTCCGCTGTTGGTGATTTGCTAGCTGCTACCTAGAGTGTCTCCGTCGCTTGGAGTGGTTTGCTGGGAAACACCAGAGGCTAGCAGTGGCACTGTCTCTACCTCGAGGTCTGCTGGAAGATACAAGGCCGGGAAGTCACAGTTTCAGTTCTCCAGCCAAAGGACTAAGTTCCAGCACCACGTGAGCATTCGTATTTTCTGTGATAAATCTGCAGCAGGTGGATGTTTATCAGGAACAAAGAAAATTACAGCACAGGAACAGGCCCTTCGGCCCTCCAAGCCTGCACCGACCATGCTGCCCGACTGAACTAAAACCCCTGACCCTTCCGGGGACCATATCCCTCTATTCCCATCCTATTCATGTATTTGTCAAGACACCCCTTAAAACTCACTACCGTTTCCGCTTCCACTACCTCCCCCGGCAGCGAGTTCCAGGCACCCACCACCCTCTGTGTAAAAAATCTGCCTCGTACATCTCCTTTAAACCTTGCCCCTCGCACCTTAAACCTGTGCCCCCTAGTAATTGACTCTTCCACCCTGGGGAAAAAGCTTCTGACTATCCACTCTGTCCATGCCTCTCATAATCTTGTAGACTTCTATCGGGTCGCCCCTCAACCTCCGTCGCTCCAGTGAGAACAAACCAAGTTTCTCCAACCTCTCCTCATAGTCAAGCCTGTTTGTTTGGTTGGAACATTTCATATCGTGGTTAAGGTTCACACAATATCATGGCTGCTTTTTTTTTTCCTTGGAAAATCTCAGCAGGTCTGGCAGCATCTGTGGAGAGAGAATAGAGCCAACGTTTCGAGTCTGGATGGCCCTCCGTCAGAGCTGAGAGCAAAGCTGATGAATGGCACCTACACTCGAAACGTTGGCTCTATTCTCTCTCCACAGATGCTGCCAGACCTGCTGAGATTTTCCAAGGAAAAAAAAAAAGCATGAGATTTTCCGGCACTTTCTGTTTTTGTTCCAGGCACCGGCAGTATTTTGTTTTTTTTTCTTGTTCATAATTGGTAAAAGTTATTGCTAGATGTTAACTGTATTCTGAATTAAACTCTGTTTGATAAAAAGCTCCCTAGTAGGTCATTCGAACCATACCTGAAGTGAAAGATCTCATACTCACCCTGCCAAATTCAAAATAGCAAAACTTATGATAAACATAAGAACTAGGAGCAGGAGTCGGCCATCTGGCCCCTCGAGCCTGCTCCGCCATTCAATAAGATCATGGCTGATCTTTTCGTGGACTCAGCTCCACTTACCCGCCTACTCACCAGGCGGACTTCATAAAACGCTTTGGAGTTTCTGACCTGGATCAAACAGGTGGAATTGACACCTTCAGGCAGGGTGGGGAGGGTGAGGAGGACAGTGCTTGCTAACTATTACGCTGCCTGTATCACCCCTGTATTTTTGAGGATCCGGCAACAGGACAGTTCATCCCATCCAGCCAGATTCCAGCCTGCACGCACACACACTCACTTCAAGGTGAGGTTGCTCGAGGGAGAGAGAGACAGACAGACGCAGAGGTGAAGTCTCTGAACTTGAGGTTGAGTTGCTCTCAGATACCTGGTCCAGTTTGCTTCCGACTGCCGCCACGATCACCTGGTCCCTGAAGTGTTGGTGAAAGCGTTCAAAATTCACCTGCCAGTAAATCCCATCATCGGGGGGAAGCTGTGACAGACAGAATTACACAGTTGTTACAGCACAGGAGGCCATTCAGCCCATCGTGTCTGCACTGGCTCTCCGAATGAGCAACTCCCTTAGCGCCATTCCGCCCCCACCCCATAACCCTTCTTCCTTTTCAGATAACCATCTCCTTCCCTTGAGTGTTTCGATTGAAGCTGTCTCTACCTCGCTCAGGCAGCGCGCTCCAGATCCTCACCACTCGCTGGGCAAAAACATTATCCCTCCCATCGCTGTTGCTTCTTCTACCAATTACTTTAAATCTGTGCCCTCTCATTCGCGATTCATTCCCTGGGTACAGTTTCTCCCCCTCTGTTCTGTCCAGACCCTTCGCGATTTTGAACACCTGCATCAAATCTCCTCTCAGCCTTCTCTTCTCCAAGGAAATCAGTCCCAGCTCCTCCAATCTATCTTCATACCCGAAGTTCCTCATCCCAGGAACCAGCCTCATGAACCGTTTCTGCACTCTCTCCAATACCTTCACATCTTTACTAAAATGCGGTGCCCAGAACTCCAGCTGAGGTCAAACAAGTGACTGAGACAAGTTCTGCATAACCTCCTTTGCTCTTGTACTCTATACCCCTATTAATAAAGCCCAGAATACTGAATGTTTTACTAACCTGTCCTGCCACCTTCAATAACTTATTCACAAATAGGCAGCACGGTGACACAGTGGTTAGCACTGCTGCCTCACAGCACCAGGGACCCGGGATCGATTCCCGGCTCGGGTCACTGTCTGTGTGGAGTTTGCACATTCTCCCCGTGTCGGTGTGGGTTTCCTCCGGGTGCTCCGGTTTCCTCCCACAGTCTGAGAGACGTGTTGGTTAGGGTGCTTTGGCCTTGCTAAATTCTCCCTCAGTGTAACCCGAACAGGCGCTGGAGTGTGGCGACTAGGGGAATTTCACTGTAACTTCATTGCAGTGTTAATGTAAGCCTACTTGTGACCAATAAATAAATAAAACATACACCCAGGTCCCTCTGATCCTGCGGACCACCTAGAAAAGTAAAGTTTATTTATTAGTCACAAGTAAGGCTTACATTAACATTGCAATGAAGTGACTGTGAAATTCCCCTAGAGTTGCTTCCTTTAGTTTATATTGCCTCTCCATGAGCTTCCTAGCCCAGTGGCATGGTAGCACAGTGGGTTAGCACTGCTGCCTCACAGCTCCAGGGACCCAAGTTCGATTCCCGGCTCGGGTCACTGTCTGTGTGGAGTTTGCACATTCTCCCCGTGTCTGCGTGGGTTTCCTCCGAGTGCTCCGGTTTCCTCCCACACGCCAAAGATGTGCGGGTTAGGTAGATTGGCCGTGCTAAATTGCCCCTTAGTGTCCTGGGATGCGTAGGTTAGAGGGATTAGCGGGATGAATATGTGGGGTTACAGGGATAGGGCCTGGGTGGGATTGTGGTTGGTGCAGACTCGATGGGCCGAATGGCCTCCTCCTGCGCTCTAGCGATTCTATAATGCACCACTTCACACTTTTCTACATTGAACTTTATCTGCCACCTATTGGCCCACTCCACCGACTTGTCTGTGAGCTTCGGAGGTTCTACACTGCCCTCTTCACACCACTTTGTATCATCCACAAAATGTGCCCTGCACACCAAGACCGAGCTCATAAATATATATCAGGAAAAGCAAGGGTCCCAACACTGATCCCTGGGGAACTCCACTACAAACCTTCTTCCAGCTGGAGAAACATCCGTGAGCAGCGGTTCCCTCGTTCCCCACACTGCCCCGTCCGAGTTGCTACCTTTATTCCATGACCTCTCACTTACAAACAGCACACCAACATGTGAATTAGGAGCAGCTGCAGGCCATTCGGCCCCTCAAGCCTGCTCCACCATTTGAGAAGGTCATGGCTGATCTACATAGGAACAGAGGGGCAGGCCATTCAGTCCATCGAGCCTATCCGCCCTTTAGTGAGATCATGGCTAATCTGGTTTAGTTTCAACTCCACTTTCCCGCTGCCCCGAATTCCCTCGACCCATTGTCAGTCTGATTCGGCCTTGGAAATGTTGAACAGATGAGTCTTCCCCTCTCTGGGGAAGAGGACTCCATAGACTGACACCCCCCCCCCCTCCCCACAAGAGAAAAGAATTCTTCTCATCCCCACCTTAAATGGAAGGTGCCTTATCTTTAAACCATGTTCCCCTAGTTCTGGTCTCTCCCATAAGGGGAAAACATCCTTTCAACCTTCCCCTTTCAATTCCCCTCAGGATTTTCTACGTTTCAATGAGATTATTCTAACATTTGCTCATAAGATAACCCACCCTCGCCCCAGGAATCAGTCGAGTGAACTTGCTCTGACCTTCCCATGCAATTGTGTTCCTTTCCCAAGTAGGGGATCAAAACTACTGGTTAGCACTGCTGCCTCAGCGCCAGGGACCTGGGTTCGATTCCCGGCCTGGGTCACTGTCTGTGTGGAGTTTGCACATTCTCCCTGTGTCTGCGTGGGTTTCCTCCGGGTGCTCCGGTTTCCTCCCACACGCCAAAGATGTGCAGGTTAGGTTGATTGGCCGTGCTAAATTGGCCATAGTGTCAGAGGATTAGCAGAGTAAATATGTGAGATTAGGGAAATGGGGTCTGAGTGGGATTGTGGTCAGTACAGGCTCGATGGGCTGAACGGCCTCCTTCTGCACTGCAGGGATTCTACTGCACACAGTACTCCTGATGTGCTCCCACCAACATCCTATACAATGCAGCAAAACCCCCCTACTTCACTCAATTTGCGAACAAGTCTACCATGTGGCACTGCATCAAAAGCCTTCTGCAAGTCCATGTACACTAGATCAACAGCATTGCCCTCATTAACCCTCGCTGTTACCTCTTCAAACACATTCCAGCAAGATAGCTAAACACAACTTCCCCTGAAAAAACCCATACAGGTTTTCCTTAATTAATCGTTATTTTTCCAACTTATTTGTTGAAAAAACGAAGTTGAACAAACCGAGGGACTAAGTGAAAGGGGCAGCCACTGAAGTGCTCCATCCCAGAACACGTTACCCATGTCCAAACACACAAACCACTCACCTCCTGCACTGCGTGTTCTTGCTTCGATCGTTTGGATTTGGGTTCACAGGCGTCCCCCGACCCGTGTCTGCGCTTGCCTTGACCTGAGTGGGGGAAAGTGAACATCGATTAACACAAAGCAGCGCGGTGACTGTAGCACAGGGAGAGTGAGTACAAACACAAACTGCAGCCAGGGGAGCTCGGGAATCTACTTACTGAGGCACACACTGATCCGGTTCTGACTACAGCTCTGGGGTAGGAGTACTGAGCTCCAGATGTGTCTCAGGCTGCATGGCCAGTTGTTTACAGATAATAATCGGACTGTCTCAACACAGCACCCTGGGGCAGTGAGAAAACAGGCCCTGGAAACTGAGCAAGGATGTCGAGTGAAGAATGGTTTGGGTTTGGAGGAAAAACTTACCAGTTTCAGACAGAAAATGCTAGTCTAACCAAAGCAGACAATGAACAAAGAACAAAGAACAGTACAGCACAGGAAACAGGCCCTTCGGCCCTCCAAGCCTGTGCCGCTCCTTGGTCCAACTAGACCAATCGTTTGTATCCCTCCATTCCCAGGCTGCTCATGTGACTATCCAGGTAAGTCTTAAACTATGTCAGCGTGCCTGCCTCCACCACCCTACTTGGCAGCGCATTCCAGGTCCCCACCATCCTCTGTGTAAAAAACATCCCTCTAATATCTGAGTTATACTTCGTCCCTCTCACCTTGAGCCCGTGACCTCTCATGATCGTCACCTCCGACCTGGGAAAAAGCTTCCCACTGTTCACCCTATCTATACCCTTCATAATCTTGTACACCTCTATTAGATCTCCCCTCATTCTCCGTCTTTCCAAGGAGAACAACCCCAGTTTACCCAATCTCTCCTCATAGCTAAGACCCTCCATACTAGGCAACATCCTGGTAAACCTTCTCTGCACTCTCTCCAATGCCTCCACGTCCTTCTGGTAGTGCGGCGACCAGAACTGGACGCAGTACTCCAAATGTGGCCTAACCAGCGTTCTATACAGCTGCATCATCAGACTCCAGCTTTTATACTCTATACCCCGTCCTATAAAGGCAAGCATACCATATGCCTTCTTCACCACCTTCTCCACCTGTGTTGCCACCTTCAAGGATTTGTGGACTTGCACACCTACGTCCCTCTGTTTCTATACTCCTGATGACTCTGCCATTTATTGTATAACTCCTCCCTACATTATTTCTTCCAAAATGCATCACTTCGCATTTATCCGGATTAAACTCCATCTGCCACCTCTCCGCCCAATTTTCCAGCCTATCTATATCCTGCTGTATTGCCCGACAATGCTCTTCGCTATCCGCAAGTCCAGCCATCTTCGTGTCATCCGCAAACTTGCTGATTACACCAGTTACACCTTCTTCCAAATCATTTATATATATCACAAATAGCAGAGGTCCCAGTACAGAGCCCTGCGGAACACCACTGGTCACAGACCTCCAGCCGGAAAAAGACCCTTCGACCACTACCCTCTGTCTCCTATGGCCAAGCCAGTTCTCCACCCATCTAGCCACTTCTCCTTGTATCCCATGAGCCTTAACCTTCTTAACCAACCTGCCATGTGGGACTTTGTCAAATGCCTTACTGAAATCCATATAGACGACATCCACGGCCCTTCCTTCATCAACCGTTTTTGTCACTTCCTCAAAAAACTCCACCAGATCCAATGGGATGAAGCAGCAGTATAATATGAAGGGTACCATTCTTAGCAGTGTAGAGGATCAGAAGGACCTTGGGGTCCGGGTCCATAGGACTCTTAAATCGGCCTCGCAGGTGGAGGATGCGGTCAAGAAGGCGTACGGCGTACTGGCCTTCATTAATCGAGGGATTGAGTTTAGGAGTCGGGAGATAATGCTGCAGCTTTATAGGACCCTGGTTAGACCCCACTTGGAGTACTGCGCGCAGTTCTGGTCACCTCATTACAGGAAAGATGTTGAAGCCATTGAAAGGGTGCAGAGGAGATTTACAAGGATGTTGCCTGGATTGGGGGGCATGCCTTATGAGGATAGGTTGAGGGAGCTTGGTCTCTTCTCCCTGGAGAGACGAAGGATGAGAGGTGACCTGATAGAGGTTTACAAGATGTTGAGAGGTCTGGATAGGGTAGACTCTCAGAGGCTATTTCCAAGGGCTGAAATGGTTGCTACGAGAGGACACAGGTTTAAGGTGCTGGGGGGTAGGTACAGAGGAGATGTCAGGGGTAAGTTTTTCACTCAGAGGGTGGTGGGTGAGTGGAATCGGCTGACGTCGGTGGTGGTGGAGGCAAACTCGTTGGGGTCTTTTAAGAGACTTCTGGATGAGTACATGGGATTTAATGGGATTGATGGCTACAGATAGGCGTAGAGGTGGGGATGTGATCGGCGCAACTTGTGGGCCGAAGGGCCTGTTTGTGCTGTGGCTTTCTATGTTCTATGTTCTAATGAGTTCAGAGAGTCCTTACCAATAACGCCGAGATTGGGCACAGTGTACATCTCCTTCTCGTCAGTCACCAGCGTGGGGGCAGGGGAAGGTTGGGATCCTTCAGCACTCACAGAATCGGAGACGATCCCACATTTCTGCAGGAAGTGAGTCTGCACCAGACGGATGAAGGTACTGGAGGTCTCGCTGTATTCCTGAGTCTTACTGTCTGTGGAGAGGAAAGCACAGAGCCCTCAGCAAACACAGGAAGAAGTCTCACAACACCAAAACAGCAGACACCAGAAAATCCACATAACTGCTACAGCTCACTGACCCCTCTATACACACCGTGCTGTATCTCACTGACCCCTCTATACCCACCGTGCTGTACCTCACTGACCCCTCTATACACACCGTGCTGTATCACACTGACCCCTCTATATACACCGTGCTGTATCACACTGACCCCTCTATACACACCGTGCTGTATCTCACTGACCCCTCTATATACACCGTGCTGTATCACACTGACCCCTCTATACACACCGTGCTGTATCACACTGACCCCTCTATATACACCGTGCTGTATCACACTGACCCCTCTATACACACCATGCTGTATCTCACTGACCCCTCTATACACACTGTGCTGTATCACACTGACCCCTCTATACACACCGTGCTGTATCACACTGACACCTCTATACACACCGTGCTGTACCACACTGACCCCTCTATACACACCGTGCTGTATCACACTGACCCCTCTATACACACCGTGCTACACCCACACTGACCCCTCTATACACACCGTGCTGTATCTCACTGACCCCTCTATACACACCGTGCTGTATCTCACTGACCCCTCTATACACACCGTGCTGTACCACACTGACCCCTCTAAACACACCGTGCTACACCCACACTGACCCCTCTATACACACCGTGCTGTATCTCACTGACCCCTCTATACACACCGTGCTGTATCTCACTGACCCCTCTATACACACCGTGCTGTACCACACTGACCCCTCTATACACACCGTGCTGTATCACACTGACCCCTCTATACACACCGTGCTGTATCACACTGACCCCTCTATACACACCGTGCTGTACCACACTGACCCCTCTAAACACACCGTGCTGTATCACACTGACCCCTCTATACACACCGTGCTGTATCACACTGACCCCTCTATACACACCGTGCTGTATCACACTGACCCCTCTATACACACCGTGCTGTACCACACTGACCCCTCTATACAGACCGTGCTGTATCACACTGACCCCTCTATACACACCGTGCTGTACCACACTGACCCCTCTATACACACCGTGCTGTACCACACTGACCCCTCTATACACACCGTGCTGTATCACACTGACCCCTCTATACACACCGTGCTGTATCACACTGACCCCTCTATACACACCGTGCTGTATCTCACTGACCCCTCTATACACACCGTGCTGTATCACACTGACCCCTCTATACACACCGTGCTGTATCACACTGACCCCTCTATACACACCGTGCTGTATCTCACTGACCCCTCTAAACACACCGTGCTACACCCACACTGACCCCTCTATACACACCGTGCTGTATCACACTGACCCCTCTATACACACCGTGCTGTATCACACTGACCCCTCTATACACACCGTGCTGTATCACACTGACCCCTCTATACACACCGTGCTGTATCACACTGACCCCTCTATACACACCGTGCTGTATCACACTGACCCCTCTAAACACACCGTGCTACACCCACACTGACCCCTCTATACACACCGTGCTGTATCACACTGACCCCTCTATACCCACCGTGCTGTACCACACTGACCCCTCTATACACACCGTGCTGTATCACACTGACCCCTCTATACACACCGTGCTGTACCACACTGACCCCTCTATACACACCGTGCTGTATCACACTGACCCCTCTATACACACTGTGCTGTATCACACTGACCCCTCTATACACACCGTGCTGTATCACACTGACCCCTCCAGACACACCGTGCTGTATCACACTGACCCCTCTATACACACCGTGCTGTATCACACTGACCCCTCTATACACACCGTGCTGTATCTCACTGACCCCTCTATACACACCGTGCTGTATCACACTGACCCCTCTATACACACCGTGCTGTATCACACTGACCCCTCTATACACACCGTGCTGTATCACACTGACCCCTCTAAACACACCGTGCTGTACCACACTGACCCCTCTATACACACCGTGCTGTATCACACTGACCCCTCCAGACACACCGTGCTGTATCACACTGACCCCTCTATACACACCGTGCTGTACCACACTGACCCCTCTATACACACCGTGCTGTATCACACTGACCCCTCTATACACACCGTGCTGTATCACACTGACCCCTCTAAACACACCGTGCTGTACCACACTGACCCCTCTATACACACCGTGCTGTATCACACTGACCCCTCTATACACACCGTGCTGTACCACACTGACCCCTCTATACACACCGTGCTGTACCACACTGACCCCTCTATACACACCGTGCTGTATCACACTGACCCCTCTATACACACCGTGCTGTACCACACTGACCCCTCTATACACACCGTGCTGTATCACACTGACCCCTCTATACACACCGTGCTGTATCACACTGACCCCTCTATACACACCGTGCTGTACCACACTGACCCCTCTATACACACCGTGCTGTACCACACTGACCCCTCTATACACACCGTGCTGTACCACACTGACCCCTCTATACACACCGTGCTGTATCACACTGACCCCTCTATACACACCGTGCTACACCCACACTGACCCCTCTATACACACCGTGCTGTATCACACTGACCCCTCTATACACACCGTGCTGTATCACACTGACCCCTCTATACACACCGTGCTGTATCACACTGACCCCTCTATACACACCGTGCTGTATCACACTGACCCCTCTATACACACCGTGCTGTATCACACTGACCCCTCTATACACACCGTGCTACACCCACACTGACCCCTCTATACACACCGTGCTGTATCTCACTGACCCCTCTATACACACCGTGCTGTACCACACTGACCCCTCTAAACACACCGTGCTGTATCACACTGACCCCTCTATACACACCGTGCTACACCCACACTGACCCCTCTATACACACCGTGCTGTATCTCACTGACCCCTCTAAACACACCGTGCTGTACCACACTGACCCCTCTATACACACCGTGCTGTACCACACTGACCCCTCTATACACACCGTGCTGTACCACACTGACCCCTCTATACACACCGTGCTGTACCACACTGACCCCTCTAAACACACCGTGCTACACCCACACTGACCCCTCTATACACACCGTGCTGTATCACACTGACCCCTCTATACACACCGTGCTGTATCTCACTGACCCCTCTAAACACACCGTGCTGTACCACACTGACCCCTCTATACACACCGTGCTGTACCACACTGACCCCTCTATACACACCGTGCTGTATCACACTGACCCCTCTATACACACCGTGCTGTATCACACTGACCCCTCTAAACACACCGTGCTACACCCACACTGACCCCTCTATACACACCGTGCTGTATCACACTGACCCCTCTATACACACCGTGCTGTACCACACTGACCCCTCTATACACACTGTGCTGTATCACACTGACCCCTCTATACACACCGTGCTGTATCACACTGACCCCTCTATACACACCGTGCTGTACCACACTGACCCCTCTATACACACCGTGCTGTAGCACACTGACCCCTCTATACACACCGTGCTGTATCACACTGACCCCTCTATACACACCGTGCTGTACCACACTGACCCCTCTATACACACCGTGCTGTAGCACACTGACCCCTCTATACACACCGTGCTGTATCACACTGACCCCTCTATACACACCGTGCTGTATCACACTGACCCCTCTATACACACCGTGCTGTATCACACTAACCCCTCTATACACACCGTGCTGTATCACACTGACCCCTCTATACACACCGTGCTGTATCACACTGACCCCTCTATACACACCGTGCTGTATCACACTGACCCCTCTATACACACCGTGCTGTATCACACTGACCCCTCTATACACACCGTGCTGTATCACACTGACCCCTCTATACACACCGTGCTGTATCACACTAACCCCTCTATACACACCGTGCTGTATCACACTGACCCCTCTATACACACCGTGCTGTATCACACTGACCCCTCTATACACACCGTGCTGTATCACACTGACCCCTCTATACACACCGTGCTGTACCACACTGACCCCTCTATACACACCGTGCTGTACCACACTGACCCCTCTATACACACCGTGCTGTATCACACTGACCCCTCTATACACACCGTGCTGTACCACACTGACCCCTCTATACACACCGTGCTGTATCACACTGACCCCTCTATACACACCGTGCTGTATCACACTGACCCCTCTATACACACCGTGCTGTACCACACTGACCCCTCTATACACACCGTGCTGTATCACACTGACCCCTCTATACACACCGTGCTGTATCACACTGACCCCTCTATACACACCGTGCTGTATCACACTGACCGCTCTATACACACCGTGCTGTACCACACTGACCCCTCTATACACACCGTGCTGTATCACACTGACCCCTCTATACACACCGTGCTGTATCACACTGACCCCTCTATACACACCGTGCTACACCCACACTGACCCCTCTATACACACCGTGCTGTATCACACTGACCGCTCTATACACACCGTGCTGTACCACACTGACCCCTCTATACACACCGTGCTACACCCACACTGACCCCTCTATACACACCGTGCTGTACCACACTGACCCCTCTATACACACCGTGCTGTATCACACTGACCCCTCTATACACACCGTGCTGTACCACACTGACCCCTCTATACACACCGTGCTGTATCTCACTGACCCCTCTATACACACCGTGCTGTACCACACTGACCCCTCTATACACACCGTGCTGTATCACACTGACCCCTCTGCACACCGTGCTGTATCACACTGACCCCTCTATACACACCGTGCTGTACCACACTGACCCCTCTATACACACCGTGCTGTATCACACTGACCCCTCTATACACACCGTGCTGTACCACACTGACCCCTCTATACACACCGTGCTGTATCACACTGACCCCTCTAAACACACCGTGCTGTACCACACTGACCCCTCTATACACACCGTGCTGTATCACACTGACCCCTCTATACCCACCGTGCTGTATCACACTGACCCCTCTATACACACCGTGCTGTATCACACTGACCCCTCTAAACACACCGTGCTGTACCACACTGACCCCTCTATACACACCGTGCTGTATCACACTGACCCCTCTATACACACCGTGCTGTATCACACTGACCCCTCTATACACACCGTGCTGTATCACACTGACCCCTCTATACACACCGTGCTGTATCACACTGACCCCTCTATACACACCGTGCTGTATCACACTGACCCCTCTATACACACCGTGCTGTATCACACTGACCCCTCTATACACACCGTGCTGTATCACACTGACCCCTCTATACACACCGTGCTGTATCTCACTGACCCCTCTATACACACCGTGCTGTACCACACTGACCCCTCTATACACACCGTGCTGTACCACACTGACCCCTCTATACCCACCGTGCTACACCCACACTGACCCCTCTATACACACCGTGCTGTATCACACTGACCCCTCTATACACACCGTGCTGTATCACACTGACCCCTCTATACACACCGTGCTGTATCACACTGACCCCTCTATACACACCGTGCTACACCCACACTGACCCCTCTATACACACCGTGCTGTATCACACTGACCCCTCTATACACACCGTGCTGTATCACACTGACCCCTCTATACACACCGTGCTACACCCACACTGACCCCTCTATACACACCGTGCTGTATCACATTGACCCCTCTATACACACCGTGCTGTATCACACTGACCCCTCTATACACACCGTGCTGTATCACACTGACCCCTCTATACACACCGTGCTACACCCACACTGACCCCTCTATACACACCGTGCTGTATCACACTGACCCCTCTATACACACCGTGCTGTACCACACCGACCCCTCTATACACACCGTGCTGTACCACACTGACCCCTCTATACACACCGTGCTGTATCACACTGACCCCTCTATACACACCGTGCTGTATCACACTGACCCCTCTATACACACCGTGCTGTACCACACTGACCCCTCTATACACACCGTGCTGTATCACACTGACCCCTCTATACACACCGTGCTGTATCACACTGACCCCTCTATACACACCGTGCTGTATCACACTGACCCCTCTATACACACCGTGCTGTATCACACTGACCCCTCTATACACACCGTGCTGTATCACACTGACCCCTCTATACACACTGTGCTGTATCACACTGACCCCTCTATACACACCGTGCTGTATCACACTGACCCCTCTATACACACCGTGCTGTATCACACTGACCCCTCTATACACACCGTGCTGTACCACACTGACCCCTCTAAACACACCGTGCTCTATCACACTGACCCCTCTATACACACCGTGCTGTACCACACCGACCCCTCTATACACACCGTGCTGTATCACACTGACCCCTCTATACACACCGTGCTGTATCACACTGACCCCTCTATACACATCGTGCTGTACCACACTGACCCCTCTATACACACCGTGCTACACCCACACTGACCCCTCTATACACACCGTGCTGTATCACACTGACCCCTCTATACACACCGTGCTGTACCACACTGACCCCTCTATACACACCGTGCTGTATCACACTGACCCCTCTATACACACCGTGCTGTATCACACTGACCCCTCTATACACACCGTGCTGTATCTCACTGACCCCTCTATACACACCGTGCTGTATCACACTGACCCCTCTATACACACCGTGCTGTATCACACTGACCCCTCTATACACACCGTGCTGTACCACACTGACCCCTCTATACACACCGTGCTGTACCACACTGACCCCTCTATACACACCGTGCTGTATCTCACTGACCCCTCTATACACACCGTGCTGTACCACACTGACCCCTCTATACACACCGTGCTGTACCACACTGACCCCTCTATACACACCGTGCTGTATCACACTGACCCCTCTATACACACCGTGCTGTATCACACTGACCCCTCTATACACACCGTGCTGTATCACACTGACCCCTCTATACACACCGTGCTGTATCACACTGACCCCTCTATACACACCGTGCTGTATCACACTGACCCCTCTATACACACCGTGCTGTACCACACTGACCCCTCTATACACACCGTGCTACACCCACACTGACCCCTCTATACACACCGTGCTGTACCACACTGACCCCTCTATACACACCGTGCTGTATCACACTGACCCCTCTATACACACCGTGCTGTATCACACTGACCCCTCTATACAAACTGTGCTGTACCACACTGACCCCTCTATACACACCGTGCTGTACCACACTGACCGCTCTATACACACCGTGCTGTATCACACTGACCCCTCTATACACACCGTGCTGTATCACACTGACCCCTCTATACACACCGTGCTGTATCACACTGACCCCTCTATACACACCGTGCTGTATCACACTGACCCCTCTATACACACCGTGCTGTATCACACTGACCCCTCTATACACACCGTGCTGTACCACACTGACCCCTCTATACACACCGTGCTGTATCACACTGACCCCTCTATACACACCGTGCTGTATCACACTGACCCCTCTATACACACCGTGCTGTATCACACTGACCCCTCTATACACACCGTGCTGTATCACACTGACCCCTCTATACACACCGTGCTGTACCACACTGACCTCTCTATACACACCGTGCTGTATCTCACTGACCCCTCTATACACACCGTGCTGTATCTCACTGACCCCTCTATACACACCGTGCTGTATCTCACTGACCCCTCTATACACACCGTGCTGTATCTCACTGACCCCTCTATACACACCGTGCTGTATCACACTGACCCCTCTATACACACTGTGCTGTATCACACTGACCCCTCTATACACACCGTGCTGTATCACACTGACCCCTCTATACACACCGTGCTGTACCACACTGACCCCTCTAAACACACTGTGCTGTACCACACTGACCCCTCTATACACACCGTGCTGTACCACACTGACCCCTCTATACACACCGTGCTGTACCACACTGACCCCTCTATACACACCGTGCTGTATCACACTGACCCCTCTATACACACCGTGCTGTATCACACTGACCCCTCTATACACACCGTGCTGTACCACACTGACCCCTCTATACACACCGTGCTGTATCACACTGACCCCTCTATACACACCGTGCTGTATCACACTGACCCCTCTATACAAACTGTGCTGTACCACACTGACCCCTCTATACACACCGTGCTGTACCACACTGACCCCTCTATACACACCGTGCTGTATCACACTGACCCCTCTATACACACCGTGCTGTACCACACTGACCCCTCTATACACACCGTGCTGTATCACACTGACCCCTCTATACACACCGTGCTGTATCACACTGACCCCTCTATACACACCGTGCTGTACCACACTGACCCCTCTAAACACACTGTGCTGTACCACACTGACCCCTCTATACACACCGTGCTGTATCACACTGACCCCTCTATACACACCGTGCTGTATCACACTGACCCCTCTATACACACCGTGCTGTATCTCACTGACCCCTCTATACACACCGTGCTGTATCACACTGACCCCTCTATACACACCGTGCTGTACCATACTGACCCCTCTATACACACCGTGCTGTACCTCACTGACCCCTCTATACACACCGTGCTGTATCACACTGACCCCTCTATACACACCGTGCTGTATCACACTGACCCCTCTATACACACCGTGCTGTACCACACTGACCCCTCTATACACACCGTGCTGTACCACACTGACCCCTCTATACACACCGTGCTGTATCTCACTGACCCCTCTATACACACCGTGCTGTATCACACTGACCCCTCTATACACACCGTGCTGTATCACACTGACCCCTCTATACACACCGTGCTGTATCACACTGACCCCTCTATACACACCGTGCTGTACCACACTGACCCCTCTATACACACCGTGCTGTATCTCACTGACCCCTCTATACACACCGTGCTGTATCACACTGACCCCTCTATACACACCGTGCTGTACCACACTGACCCCTCTATACACACCGTGCTGTATCACACTGACCCCTCTATACACACCGTGCTGTACCACACTGACCCCTCTATACACACCGTGCTGTATCACACTGACCCCTCTATACACACCGTGCTGTATCACACTGACCCCTCTATACACACCGTGCTGTATCACACTGACCCCTCTATACACACTGTGCTGTACCACACTGACCCCTCTAAACACACCGTGCTACACCCACACTGACCCCTCTATACACACCGTGCTGTATCACACTGACCCCTCTATACACACCGTGCTGTATCACACTGACCCCTCTGCACACCGTGCTGTATCACACTGACCCCTCTATACACACCGTGCTGTACCACACTGACCCCTCTATACACACCGTGCTGTATCACACTGACCCCTCTAAACACACCGTGCTACACCCACACTGACCCCTCTATACACACCGTGCTGTATCACACTGACCCCTCTATACACACCGTGCTGTATCACACTGACCCCTCTGCACACCGTGCTGTATCACACTGACCCCTCTATACACACCGTGCTGTACCACACTGACCCCTCTATACACACCGTGCTGTATCACACTGACCCCTCTATACACACCGTGCTGTACCACACTGACCCCTCTATACACACCGTGCTGTACCACACTGACCCCTCTATACACACCGTGCTGTATCACACTGACCCCTCTAAACACACCGTGCTGTACCACACAGACCCCTCTATACACACCGTGCTGTATCACACTGACCCCTCTATACACACCGTGCTGTATCACACTGACCCCTCTATACACACCGTGCTGTATCTCACTGACCCCTCTATACACACCGTGCTACACCCACACTGACCCCTCTATACACACCGTGCTACACCCACACTGACCCCTCTATACACACCGTGCTGTATCACACTGACCCCTCTATACCCACCGTGCTGTATCACACTGACCCCTCTAAACACACCGTGCTGTACCACACTGACCCCTCTATACCCACCGTGCTGTATCACACTGACCCCTCTATACCCACCGTGCTGTACCACACTGACCCCTCTATACACACCGTGCTACACCCACACTGACCCCTCTATACACACCGTGCTGTATCACATTGACCCCTCTATACACACCGTGCTGTATCACACTGACCCCTCTATACACACCGTGCTGTATCACATTGACCCCTCTATACACACCGTGCTGTATCACACTGACCCCTCTATACACACCGTGCTGTATCACACTGACCCCTCTATACACACCGTGCTGTATCACACTGACCCCTCTATACACACCGTGCTACACCCACACTGACCCCTCTATACACACCGTGCTGTATCACACTGACCCCTCTATACACACCGTGCTGTACCACACCGACCCCTCTATACACACCGTGCTGTACCACACTGACCCCTCTATACACACCGTGCTGTATCACACTGACCCCTCTATACACACCGTGCTGTATCACACTGACCCCTCTATACACACCGTGCTGTACCACACTGACCCCTCTATACACACCGTGCTGTACCACACCGACCCCTCTATACACACCGTGCTGTATCACACTGACCCCTCTATACACACCGTGCTACACCCACACTGACCCCTCTATACACACCGTGCTGTATCACACTGACCCCTCTATACACACCATGCTACACCACACTGACCCCTCTATACACACCGTGCTGTACCACACTGACCCCTCTATACACACCGTGCTGTACCACACTGACCCCTCTATACACACCGTGCTGTATCACACTGACCCCTCTATACACACCGTGCTGTATCACACTGACCCCTCTATACACACCGTGCTGTACCACACTGACCCCTCTATACACACCGTGCTGTACCACACTGACCCCTCTATACACACCGTGCTGTATCACACTGACCCCTCTATACACACCGTGCTGTATCACACTGACCCCTCTATACACACCGTGCTGTACCACACTGACCCCTCTATACACACCGTGCTGTATCACACTGACCCCTCTATACACACCGTGCTGTATCACACTGACCCCTCTATACACACCGTGCTGTATCACACTGACCCCTCTATACACACCGTGCTGTATCACACTGACCCCTCTATACACACCGTGCTGTATCACACTGACCCCTCTATACACACCGTGCTGTATCACACTGACCCCTCTATACACACCGTGCTGTATCACACTGACCCCTCTATACACACCGTGCTGTATCACACTGACCCCTCTATACACACCGTGCTGTACCACACTGACCCCTCTATACACACCGTGCTACACCCACACTGACCCCTCTATACACACCGTGCTGTACCACACTGACCCCTCTATACACACCGTGCTGTATCACACTGACCCCTCTATACACACCGTGCTGTATCACACTGACCCTCTATACACACCGTGCTGTACCACACTGACCCCTCTATACACACCGTGCTGTATCTCACTGACCCCTCTATACACACCGTGCTACACCCACACTGACCCCTCTATACACACCGTGCTGTATCTCACTGACCCCTCTATACACACCGTGCTGTATCACACTGACCCCTCTATACACACCGTGCTGTATCTCACTGACCCCTCTATACACACCGTGCTGTATCACACTGACCCCTCTATACACACCGTGCTGTATCACACTGACCCCTCTATACACACCGTGCTGTATCACACTGACCCCTCTATACACACCGTGCTACACCCACACTGACCCCTCTATACACACCGTGCTGTATCTCACTGACCCCTCTATACACACCGTGCTGTATCACACTGACCCCTCTATACACACCGTGCTGTATCTCACTGACCCCTCTATACACACCGTGCTGTATCACACTGACCCCTCTATACACACCGTGCTGTATCACACTGACCCCTCTATACACACCGTGCTGTATCTCACTGACCCCTCTATACACACCGTGCTGTATCACACTGACCCCTCTATACACACCGTGCTGTATCTCACTGACCCCTCTATACACACCGTGCTGTATCACACTGACCCCTCTATACACACCGTGCTGTATCACACTGACCCCTCTATACACACCGTGCTGTACCACACTGACCCCTCTATACACACCGTGCTACACCCACACTGACCCCTCTATACACACCGTGCTGTACCACACTGACCCCTCTATACACACCGTGCTGTATCACACTGACCCCTCTATACACACCGTGCTGTATCACACTGACCCCTCTATACACACCGTGCTGTATCACACTGACCCCTCTATACAAACTGTGCTGTACCACACTGACCCCTCTATACACACCGTGCTGTACCACACTGACCGCTCTATACACACCGTGCTGTATCACACTGACCCCTCTATACACACCGTGCTGTATCACACTGACCCCTCTATACACACCGTGCTGTATCACACTGACCCCTCTATACACACCGTGCTGTATCACACTGACCCCTCTATACACACCGTGCTGTATCACACTGACCCCTCTATACACACCGTGCTGTACCACACTGACCCCTCTATACACACCGTGCTGTACCACACTGACCCCTCTAAACACACTGTGCTGTACCACACTGACCCCTCTATACACACCGTGCTGTACCACACTGACCCCTCTATACACACCGTGCTGTATCACACTGACCCCTCTATACACACCGTGCTGTATCTCACTAACCCCTCTATACACACCGTGCTGTACCACACTGACCCCTCTATACACACCGTGCTGTACCACACTGACCCCTCTATACACACCGTGCTGTATCACACTGACCCCTCTATACACACTGTGCTGTATCACACTGACCCCTCTATACACACCGTGCTGTACCACACTGACCCCTCTATACACACCGTGCTGTATCACACTGACCCCTCTATACACACCGTGCTGTATCACACTGACCCCTCTATACACACCGTGCTGTACCACACTGACCCCTCTATACACACCGTGCTGTATCACACTGACCCCTCTATACACACCGTGCTGTATCACACTGACCCCTCTATACACACCGTGCTGTACCACACTGACCCCTCTATACACACCGTGCTACACCCACACTGACCCCTCTATACACACCGTGCTGTATCTCACTGACCCCTCTATACACACCGTGCTGTATCACACTGACCCCTCTATACACACCGTGCTGTACCACACTGACCCCTCTATACACACCGTGCTGTATCACACTGACCCCTCTATACACACCGTGCTGTATCACACTGACCCCTCTATACACACCGTGCTGTATCACACTGACCCCTCTATACACACCGTGCTACACCCACACTGACCCCTCTATACACACCGTGCTGTATCACACTGACCCCTCTATACACACCGTGCTACACCCACACTGACCCCTCTATACACACCGTGCTGTACCACACTGACCCCTCTATACACACCGTGCTGTACCACACTGACCCCTCTATACACACCGTGCTGTATCACACTGACCCCTCTATACACACCGTGCTGTATCACACTAACCCCTCTATACACACCGTGCTGTACCACACTGACCCCTCTATACACACCGTGCTACACCCACACTGACCCCTCTATACACACCGTGCTGTATCACACTGACCCCTCTATACACACCGTGCTGTATCACACTGACCCCTCTATACACACCGTGCTGTACCACACTGACCCCTCTATACACACCGTGCTGTATCACACTGACCCCTCCAGACACACCGTGCTGTATCACACTGACCCCTCTATACACACCGTGCTGTATCACACTGACCCCTCTAAACACACCGTGCTGTACCACACTGACCCCTCTATACACACCGTGCTGTATCACACTGACCCCTCTATACACACCGTGCTGTATCACACTGACCCCTCTAAACACACCGTGCTGTACCACACTGACCCCTCTATACACACCGTGCTGTATCACACTGACCCCTCTATACACACCGTGCTGTATCACACTGACCCCTCTATACACACCGTGCTGTATCACACTGACCCCTCTAAACACACCGTGCTGTACCACACTGACCCCTCTATACACACCGTGCTGTACCACACTGACCCCTCTATACACACCGTGCTACACCCACACTGACCCCTCTATACACACTGTGCTGTACCACACTGACCCCTCTATACACACTGTGCTGTACCACACTGACCCCTCTATACACACCGTGCTGTATCACACTGACCCCTCTATACAAACTGTGCTGTACCACACTGACCCCTCTATACACACCGTGCTGTACCACACTGACCGCTCTATACACACCGTGCTGTATCACACTGACCCCTCTATACACACTGTGCTGTATCACACTGACCCCTCTATACAAACTGTGCTGTACCACACTGACCCCTCTATACACACCGTGCTGTATCACACTGACCCCTCTATACACACCGTGCTGTATCACACTGACCCCTCTAAACACACCGTGCTGTACCACACTGACCCCTCTATACACACCGTGCTGTATCACACTGACCCCTCTATACACACCGTGCTGTATCACACTGACCCCTCTATACAAACTGTGCTGTACCACACTGACCCCTCTATACACACCGTGCTGTATCACACTGACCCCTCTATACACACCGTGCTGTATCACACTGACCCCTCTAAACACACCGTGCTACACCCACACTGACCCCTCTATACACACCGTGCTGTACCACACTGACCCCTCTATACACACCGTGCTGTATCTCACTGACCCCTCTATACACACCGTGCTGTATCACACTGACCCCTCTATACACACCGTGCTGTACCACACTGACCCCTCTATACACACCGTGCTACACCCACACTGACCCCTCTATACACACCGTGCTGTATCACACTGACCCCTCTATACACACCGTGCTACACCCACACTGACCCCTCTATACACACCGTGCTGTATCTCACTGACCCCTCTATACACACCGTGCTGTATCACACTGACCCCTCTATACACACCGTGCTGTATCACACTGACCCCTCTATACACACCGTGCTGTATCACACTGACCCCTCTATACACACCGTGCTGTATCACACTGACCCCTCTATACACACCGTGCTGTATCACACTGACCCCTCTATACACACCGTGCTACACCCACACTGACCCCTCTATACACACCATGCTGTATCACACTGACCCCTCTATACACACCGTGCTGTACCACACTGACCCCTCTATACACACCGTGCTACACCCACACTGACCCCTCTATACACACCGTGCTGTATCACACTGACCCCTCTATACACACCGTGCTGTATCAGACTGACCCCTCTATACACACCGTGCTGTATCACACTGACCCCTCTATACACACCGTGCTGTATCACACTGACCCCTCTATACACACCGTGCTGTACCACACTGACCCCTCTATACACACCGTGCTGTACCACACTGACCCCTCTATACACACCGTGCTACACCCACACTGACCCCTCTATACACACCGTGCTGTATCACACTGACCCCTCTATACACACCGTGCTACACCCACACTGACCCCTCTATACACACCGTGCTGTATCACACTGACCCCTCTATACACACCGTGCTGTACCACACTGACCCCTCTATACACACCGTGCTGTATCTCACTGACCCCTCTATACACACCGTGCTGTATCACACTGACCCCTCTATACACACCGTGCTGTATCACACTGACCCCTCTAAACACACCGTGCTGTATCACACTGACCCCTCTATACACACCGTGCTGTATCACACTGACCCCTCTATACACACCGTGCTGTATCACACTGACCCCTCTATACACACCGTGCTGTACCACACTGACCCCTCTATACACACCGTGCTGTACCACACTGACCCCTCTATACACACCGTGCTGTACCACACTGACCCCTCTATACACACCGTGCTGTACCACACTGACCCCTCTATACACACCGTGCTGTATCACACTGACCCCTCTATACACACCGTGCTGTATCTCACTGACCCCTCTAAACACACCGTGCTGTATCACACTGACCCCTCTATACACACCGTGCTGTACCACACTGACCCCTCTATACACACCGTGCTGTATCTCACTGACCCCTCTATACACACCGTGCTGTATCACACTGACCCCTCTATACACACCGTGCTGTATCACACTGACCCCTCTAAACACACCGTGCTGTATCACACTGACCCCTCTATACACACCGTGCTGTATCACACTGACCCCTCTATACACACCGTGCTGTATCACACTGACCCCTCTATACACACCGTGCTGTACCACACTGACCCCTCTATACACACTGTGCTGTATCACACTGACCCCTCTATACACACCGTGCTGTATCACACTGACCCCTCTATACACACCGTGCTGTATCACACTGACCCCTCTATACACACCGTGCTGTATCACACTGACCCCTCTAAACACACCGTGCTGTATCACACTG
This sequence comes from Mustelus asterias, assembly GCF_964213995.1. Classification (NCBI taxonomy): domain Eukaryota; kingdom Metazoa; phylum Chordata; class Chondrichthyes; order Carcharhiniformes; family Triakidae; genus Mustelus; species Mustelus asterias. Next base: position 7,591 of record NW_027592652.1, on the reverse strand, counting down.
ACCCCTCTCTCCACACCGTGCTGTATCACACTGACCCCTCTAAACACACCGTGCTGTATCACACTGACCCCTCTATACACACCGTGCTGTATCACACTGACCCCTCTATACACACCGTGCTACACCCACACTGACCCCTCTATACACACCGTGCTGTACCACACTGACCCCTCTATACACACTGTGCTGTATCACACTGACCCCTCTATACACACCGTGCTGTATCACACTGACCCCTCTATACACACCGTGCTGTATCACACTGACCCCTCTATACACACCGTGCTGTACCTCACTGACCCCTCTATACACACCGTGCTGTACCACACTGACCCCTCTATACACACCGTGCTGTATCACACTGACCCCTCTATACACACCGTGCTGTATCACACTGACCCCTCTATACACACCGTGCTGTACCTCACTGACCCCTCTATACACACCGTGCTGTATCACACTGACCCCTCTATACACACCGTGCTGTATCACACTGACCCCTCTATACACACCGTGCTGTATCACACTGACCCCTCTATACACACCGTGCTGTATCACACTGACCCCTCTATACACACCCTGCTGTATCACACTGACCCCTCTATACACACCGTGCTGTACCACACTGACCCCTCTATACACACCGTGCTGTACCACACTGACCCCTCTTTCCACACCGTGCTGTATCACACTGACCCCTCTATACACACCGTGCTGTATCACACTGACCCCTCTATACACACCGTGCTGTATCACACTGACCCCTCTATACACACCGTGCTGTATCACACTGACCCCTCTATACACACCGTGCTGTATCTCACTGACCCCTCTATACACACCGTGCTGTATCACACTGACCCCTCTATACACACCGTGCTGTATCACACTGACCCCTCTAAACACACCGTGCTGTATCACACTGACCCCTCTATACACACCGTGCTGTATCACACTGACCCCTCTATACACACCGTGCTACACCCACACTGACCCCTCTATACACACCGTGCTGTATCACACTGACCCCTCTATACACACCGTGCTGTATCACACTGACCCCTCTATACACACCGTGCTGTATCACACTGACCCCTCTATACACACCGTGCTGTACCACACTGACCCCTCTATACACACCGTGCTGTACCACACTGACCCATCTATACACACCGTGCTGTATCACACTGACCCCTCTATACACACCGTGCTGTACCACACTGACCCCTCTATACACACCGTGCTGTACCACACTGACCCCTCTATACACACCGTGCTGTACCACACTGACCCCTCTATACACACCGTGCTGTACCACACTGACCCCTCTATACACACCGTGCTGTATCACACTGACCCCTCTATACACACCGTGCTACACCCACACTGACCCCTCTATACACACCCTGCTGTACCACACTGACCCCTCTATACACACCGTGCTGTACCACACTGACCCCTCTATACACACTGTGCTGTATCACACTGACCCCTCTATACACACCGTGCTGTACCACACTGACCCCTCTATACACACTGTGCTGTATCACACTGACCCCTCTATACACACTGTGCTGTATCACACTGACCCCTCTATACACACCGTGCTGTACCACACTGACCCCTCTATACACACCGTGCTACACCCACACTGACCCCTCTATACACACCGTGCTGTATCACACTGACCCCTCTATACACACCGTGCTGTATCACACTGACCCCTCTATACACACTGTGCTGTATCACACTGACCCCTCTATACACACCCTGCTGTACCACACTGACCCCTCTATACACACCGTGCTGTACCACACTGACCCCTCTATACACACCGTGCTGTACCACACTGACCCCTCTATACACACTGTGCTGTATCACACTGACCCCTCTATACACACCGTGCTGTATCACACTGACCCCTCTATACACACCGTGCTGTATCACACTGACCCCTCTATACACACCGTGCTGTATCACACTGACCCCTCCATACAGACCGTGTTGTACCTCTGACCTCTCTATCCAGACTGTGCTATACCTCACTGACCCCTCGATACCTCACTGACCCCTCTATACAGGCCGCTCTCACGCCCCACTCGAGCACCTGTGAGACTCTCAAGCACACTCCTTGCCTCTTCATTCATATCCTCTCCCTCCCTCCACATCCCCTCTTCCTTCTCTCCCTCCCTCCACATCCCCTCTCCCCTTCACCCACCCTCCACATCCCATCTCCCCTTCACCCACCCTCCCTATCCCATCTCCCCTTCACCCACCCTCCACATCCCATCTCCCCTTCACCCACCCTCCCTATCCCATCTCCCCTTCACCCACCCTCCCTATCCCATCTCCCCCGCACCCTCTCTCCCTTTGTAACTCGCCTCCTTTACTCCCTCCCTCTCTCCATTCTCTCACACTCACCCTCCATTGTCTCCATCAGCCTGTCAGCCACTTTCTTCACAACGGCGCTCATTGTCATCTTGCCGTTCTGCAGGAGTTCCTCCACAATCAGCTCCCCTGTGTCTCCATACAGTGTCTTGGCTGAGTAAATGTACTTTGGGTAGCGCAGGATGCGAATGATGTGTGCGCAATGTACCTCATACTCCACAAAGCCCCGCTTGTGCACATGGTAGGAAGCAAAGTTGTGATGGATCAGGACGCAGAGAGCCTTCTTAACCTGAAACGGAGCAAAGTATCAGTCAAGACCCCCACACACGCCCAGCCTGCCCTGTGCAACTTAATCCCCCTCCTCTCGGCACTGTTACCCAGTGTGGTTTAGGCTGAACTGGGACCCTGTAACAATCCAGTATAAATCCAATTATAAAACAAGGTATAAACAGACTCCCAGCTTCCAGTTGCCCTGTTGCCCCCACACAAACAGGGAGGCGATGGCCTAGTGGTATTATCGCCAGACTATTAATCCAGAAACTCAGCTAATGTTCTGGGGACCCGGGTTCGAATCCCGCCACGGCAGATGGTGGAATTTGAATTCGATAAAAAATATCTGGAATTAAGAATCTACTGATGACCCATTGTTGGAAAAACCCATCTGGTTCCCTTTAGGGAAGGAAATCTGTCGTCCTTACCCCGGTCTGGCCTACATGTGACTCCAGAGCCACAGCAATGTGGTTGACGCTCAACTGCCCTCCAAGGGCAACTAGGGATGGGCAATAAATGTTGACCCAGCCGGCGACGCCCTTGTCCCACGAATAGATAAAAATCCCAAAATCTCTGTGGATGTAGCAGCAATCACGCCTGACTTTCCCTCGAACACTGAGGAATCAGATCAACTACCTGATCATGGAACTTGGGTGTAGTGCGTTCTGCGACAGGAGATTCACGGATACACATCCCTACCTGATCGATTGGCGTCTCTGTGTCGTTGGCGATCAGCCGCAGGGGCTGGCAGCCCGTGCGGATCAGGTGGGTCCCGACTTTGGCCACAATCTGGCCATAGTGAGCCAGGAGCAGGCGGGAGCAGATCTGTGACTCCAGGTGCGTCATTCCGAACTCGGCTTTGATCACATTGGACAAAGTCCTACAGGTTCAATTGAAACGACATTAATTCATTATAAATATGGGACTAAGAGCGAGTTACAACACTGCCCTTCGTCTGGGGAAAGCAGCAGCACAAATGTGAAGGGTGCCAGTGAAATTCAGGAATATTTCTGTGACAGTTTTAGTCTCTACCTAACCCCGTGTTGTACCGAGGATAAAAGCATAAATACTGCAGAGGCTGGAATCTGAAATTTAAACAGAAAATCTCAGCAGATCCGACAGCATCGGATAGAACCTGATTAAGCAACTTCCTGATAGAAGTCTACAAGATTGTGAGGGGCATGGAGAGAGTGGACAGTCAGAAGCTTTTTCCCCAGGGTGGAAGAGTCAATTACTAGGGGGCACAGGTTTAAGGTGCGAGGGGCAAGGTTTAAAGGAGATGTACTAGGCAGTTTTTTTACACAGAGGGTGGTGGGTGCCTGAAACTTGCTGCCAGGGGAGGTAGTGGAAGCGGATACGGTAGCGAGTTTTAAGGGGCAGCTGGACAAATACATGAATAGGATGGGAATAGAGGGATCTGGTCCCTGGAAGGGGAGGGGGTTTTAGTTCAGTCGGGGCAGCATGGCCGGTGCAGGTTTGGAGGGCCGAAGGGCCTGTTCCTGTGCTGTAATTTTCTTTGTTCATCTGTGATGAGAGAAAAGAGCCACTGTTTCTGAGTGAATTATAGAATCATCACAGAGCAGAAGGGGACCATCCTGCCCATCGAGTCTGCACCGATACAACCCCACCCAGCTATTATCCCCGTAACTACACACATATTTACCCTGTTAATCCCTCTAACACGAAGGGGCAATTTAGCACGGCCGATGTATCTGACCAGCACGTCTTTTGGACTGTGGGAGAAAACCGGAGCACCCGGAGGAAACCCACACAGACACGGGGAGAACGTGCAAACTCCACACAGACAGTGACCCGAGCCGGGAATCGAACCCGGGTCCCTGGAGCTGTGAGGCAGCAGCGCTAACCACCGTGCCTGTCAGAGCAGCTGAGAATTGGGAGCATTTTCTGTTTTTGCATCGTGCTGTACCTGTCCTGGGAGTGTTTGATGGGAGGCAGTGTAGAGGGAGCTTTACTCTGTGTCTAACCCCGTGCTGTACCTGTCCTGGGAGTGTTTGATGGGGACAGTGTAGAGGGAGCTTTACTCTGTATCTAACCCCGTGCTGTACCTGTCCTGGGAGTGTTTGATGGGGGACAGTGTAGAGGGAGCTTTACTCTGTATCGAGCCCCGTGCTGTACCTGTCCTGGGAGTGTTTGATGGGGACAGTGTAGAGGGAGCTTTACTCTGTATCTAACCCCGTGCTGTACCTGTCCTGGGAGTGTTTGATGGGGGACAGTGTAGAGGGAGCTTTACTCTGTATCTAACCCGTGCTGTACCTGTCCTGAGAGTGTTTGATGGGGACAGTGTAGAGGGAGCTTTACTCTGTATCTAACCCCGTGCTGTACCTGCCCTGGGAGTGTTTGATGGGGGGGGTGTTTGATGGGGGGGTGTTTGATGGGGGGGTGTTTGATGGGGGGGTGTTTGATGGGGGGGGTGTTTGATGGGGGGGGTGTTTGATGGGGGGGGTGTTTGATGGGGGGGGTGTTTGATGGGGGGGGTGTTTGATGGGGGGGGGTGTTTGATGGGGGGGGTGTTTGATGGGGGGGGTGTTTGATGGGGGGGGTGTTTGATGGGGGGGGTGTTTGATGGGGGGGTGTTTGATGGGGGGGGTGTTTGATGGGGGGGGTGTTTGATGGGGGGGGTGTTTGATGGGGGGGGTGTTTGATGGGGGGGGTGTTTGATGGGGGGGGTGTTTGATGGGGGGGGTGTTTGATGGGGGGGGGTGTTTGATGGGGGGGGTGTTTGATGGGGGGGGTGTTTGATGGGGGGGGTGTTTGATTGGGGGGGTTTGATGGGGTGTTTGATGGGGGGGTGTTTGATGGGGGGGGGTGTTTGATGGGGGGGGGTGTTTGATGGGGGGGGTGTTTGATGGGGGGGTGTTTGATGGGGGGGGGTGTTTGATGGGGGGGGTGTTTTGATGGGGGGGGTGTTTGATGGGGGGGGTGTTTGATGGGGGGGGTGTTTGATGGGGGGGGTGTTTGATGGGGGGGGTGTTTGATGGGGGGGGTGTTTGATGGGGGGGGTGTTTGATGGGGGGGGTGTTTGATGGGGGGGGTGTTTGATGGGGGGGGTGTTTGATGGGGGGGTGTTTGATGGGGGGGGGTTGTTTGATGGGGGGGGTGTTTGATGGGGGGGTGTTTGATGGGGGGGGTGTTTGATGGGGGGGGTGTTTGATGGGGGGGGTGTTTGATGGGGGGGGTGTTTGATGGGGGGGGTGTTTGATGGGGGGGGTGTTTGATGGGGGGGGTGTTTGATGGGGGGGTGTTTGATGGGGGGGGTGTTTGATGGGGGGGGTGTTTGATGGGGGGGGTGTTTGATGGGGGGGGTGTTTGATGGGGGGGGTGTTTGATGGGGGGGGTGTTTGATGGGGGGGGTGTTTGATGGGGGGGGTGTTTGATGGGGGGGGTGTTTGATGGGGGGGGTGTTTGATGGGGGGGGTGTTTGATGGGGGGGGTGTTTGATGGGGGGGGTGTTTGATGGGGGGGGTGTTTGATGGGGGGGGTGTTTGATGGGGGGGGTGTTTGATGGGGGGGGTGTTTGATGGGGGGGGTGTTTGATGGGGGGGGGTGTTTGATGGGGGGGGTGTTTGATGGGGGGGGTGTTTGATGGGGGGGGTGTTTGATGGGGGGGGTGTTTGATGGGGGGGGTGTTTGATGGGGGGGGTGTTTGATGGGGGGGTGTGTGGGGGGGGTGTTTGATGGGGGGGGTGTTTGATGGGGGGGGTGTTTGATGGGGGGGGTGTTTGATGGGGGGGGTGTTTGATGGGGGGGGTGTTTGATGGGGGGGGTGTTTGATGGGGGGGGTTGTTTGATGGGGGGGGTGTTTGATGGGGGGGGTGTTTGATGGGGGGGTGTTTGATGGGGGGGGTGTTTGATGGGGGGGGTGTTTGATGGGGGGGGTGTTTGATGGGGGGGGTGTTTGATGGGGGGGTGTTTGATGGGGGGGGTGTTTGATGGGGGGGGTGTTTGATGGGGGGGGTGTTTGATGGGGGGGGTGTTTGATGGGGGGGGTGTTTGATGGGGGGGTGTTTGATGGGGGGGGTGTTTGATGGGGGGGGGTGTTTGATGGGGGGGGTGTTTGATGGGGGGGGTGTTTGATGGGGGGGGTGTTTGATGGGGGGGGTGTTTGATGGGGGGGGTGTTTGATGGGGGGGGTGTTTGATGGGGGGGGTGTTTGATGGGGGGGGTGTTTGATGGGGGGGGTGTTTGATGGGGGGGGTGTTTGATGGGGGGGGTGTTTGATGGGGGGGGTGTTTGATGGGGGGGGTGTTTGATGGGGGGGGTTTTGATGGGGGGGGTGTTTGATGGGGGGGGTGTTTGATGGGGGGGGTGTTTGATGGGGGGGTGTTTGATGGGGGGGGTGTTTGATGGGGGGGGTGTTTGATGGGGGGGGTGTTTGATGGGGGGGGTGTTTGATGGGGGGGGTGTTTGATGGGGGGGGTGTTTGATGGGGGGGGTGTTGATGGGGGGGTGTTTGATGGGGGGGGTGTTTGATGGGGGGGGTGTTTGATGGGGGGGGTGTTTGATGGGGGGGGTGTTTGATGGGGGGGGTGTTGATGGGGGGGGGTGTTTGATGGGGGGGGTGTTGGATTGGGGGGGTGTTTGATGGGGGGGGTGTTTGATGGGGGGGGTGTTTGATGGGGGGGGTGTTTGATGGGGGGGGTTGTGGGGGTGTTGATGGGGGGGGGTGTTTGATGGGGGGGTGTTGGTGGGGGGGGTGTTTGATGGGGGGGGTGTTTGATGGGGGGGGTGTTTGATGGGGGGGTGTTTGATGGGGGGGGTGTTTGATGGGGGGGTGTTTGATGGGGGGGGTGTTTGATGGGGGGGGTGTTTGATGGGGGGGGTGTTTGATGGGGGGGGTGTTTGATGGGGGGGGGTTTGATGGGGGGGGGGTGTTTGATGGGGGGGGTGTTTGATGGGGGGTGTGTATGATGGG
>NW_027592651.1:0-48607 GCF_964213995.1 Mustelus asterias | reverse complement strand
CTCTCACTCGTGCGCACGCTGCGCCTCTCACTCCTGCTTACCCTGCCCCTCTCACTCCTGCTTACCCTGCCCCTCTCACTCCTGCTTACGCTGCCCCACTCACTGCTGCTTACGATGCGCCTCTCGGTCATTCTTACGCTGCCGCTCTCACGCCTGCGCGCGCTGCCCCTCTCACTCCTGCGCGCGCTGCCCCTCTCACTCCTGCGCGCGCTGCCCCTCTCACTCCTGCGCGCGCTGCCCCTCTCACTCCTGCGCGCGCTGCCCCTCTCACTCCTGCGCGCGCTGCCCCTCTCACTCCTGCGCGCGCTGCCCCTCTCACTCCTGCGCGCGCTGCCCCTCTCACTCCTGCGCGCGCTGCCCCTCTCACTCCTGCGCGCGCTGCCCCTCTCACTCCTGCGCGCGCTGCCCCTCTCACTCCTGCGCGCGCTGCCCCTCTCACTCCTGCGCGCGCTGCCCCTCTCACTCCTGCGCGCGCTGCCCCTCTCACTCCTGCGCGCGCTGCCCCTCTCACTCCTGCGCGCGCTGCCCCTCTCACTCCTGCGCGCGCTGCCCCTCTCACTCCTGCGCGCGCTGCCCCTCTCACTCCTGCGCGCGCTGCCCCTCTCACTCCTGCGCGCGCTGCCCCTCTCACTCCTGCGCGCGCTGCCCCTCTCACTCCTGCGCGCGCTGCCCCTCTCACTCCTGCGCGCGCTGCCCCTCTCACTCCTGCGCGCGCTGCCCCTCTCACTCCTGCGCGCGCTGCCCCTCTCACTCCTGCGCGCGCTGCCCCTCTCACTCCTGCGCGCGCTGCCCCTCTCACTCCTGCGCGCGCTGCCCCTCTCACTCCTGCGCGCGCTGCCCCTCTCACTCCTGCGCGCGCTGCCCCTCTCACTCCCTGCGCGCGCTGCCCCTCTCACTCCTGCGCGCGCTGCCCCTCTCACTCCTGCGCGCGCTGCCCCTCTCACTCCTGCGCGCGCTGCCCCTCTCACTCCTGCGCGCGCTGCCCCTCTCACTCCCGCGCGCGCTGCCCCTCTCACTCCCGCGCGCGCTGCCCCTCTCACTCCCGCGCGCGCTGCCCCTCTCACTCCCGCGCGCGCTGCCCCTCTCACTCCCGCGCGCGCTGCCCCTCTCACTCCCGCGCGCGCTGCCCTCTCACTCCCGCGCGCGCTGCCCCTCTCACTCCCGCGCGCGCTGCCCCTCTCACTCCCGCGCGCGCTGCCCCTCTCACCCCCGCGCACGCTGCCCCTCTCACTCCCGCGCACGCTGCCCCTCTCACTCCCGCGCACGCTGCCCCTCTCACCCCGCGCACGCTGCCCCTCTCACCCCCGCGCACGCTGCCCCTCTCACCCCCGCGCACGCTGCCCCTCTCACCCCCGCGCACGCTGCCCCTCTCACCCCCGCGCACGCTGCCCCTCTCACCCCCGCGCACGCTGCCCCTCTCACCCCCGCGCACGCTGCCCCTCTCACCCCCGCGCACGCTGCCCCTCTCACCCCCGCGCACGCTGCCCCTCTCACCCCCGCGCACGCTGCCCCTCTCACCCCCGCGCACGCTGCCCCTCTCACCCCCGCGCACGCTGCCCCTCTCACCCCCGCGCACGCTGCCCCTCTCACCCCCGCGCACGCTGCCCCTCTCACCCCCGCGCACGCTGCCCCTCTCACCCCCGCGCACGCTGCCCCTCTCACCCCCGCGCACGCTGCCCCTCTCACCCCCGCGCACGCTGCCCCTCTCACCCCCGCGCACGCTGCCCCTCTCACCCCCGCGCACGCTGCCCCTCTCACCCCCGCGCACGCTGCCCCTCTCACCCCGCGCACGCTGCCCTCTACCCCCGCGCACGCTGCCCCTCTCACCCCCGCGCACGCTGCCCCTCTCACCCCCGCGCACGCTGCCCCTCTCACCCCCGCGCACGCTGCCCCTCTCACCCCCGCGCACGCTGCCCCTCTCACCCCCGCGCACGCTGCCCCTCTCACCCCCGCGCACGCTGCCCCTCTCACCCCCGCGCACGCTGCCCCTCTCACCCCCGCGCACGCTGCCCCTCTCACCCCCGCGCACGCTGCCCCTCTCACCCCCGCGCACGCTGCCCCTCTCACCCCCGCGCACGCTGCCCCTCTCACCCCCGCGCACGCTGCCCCTCTCACCCCCGCGCACGCTGCCCCTCTCACCCCCGCGCACGCTGCCCCTCTCACCCCCGCGCACGCTGCCCCTCTCACCCCCGCGCACGCTGCCCCTCTCACCCCCGCGCACGCTGCCCCTCTCACCCCCGCGCACGCTGCCCCTCTCACCCCCGCGCACGCTGCCCCTCTCACCCCCGCGCACGCTGCCCCTCTCACCCCCGCGCACGCTGCCCCTCTCACCCCCGCGCACGCTGCCCCTCTCACCCCCGCGCACGCTGCCCCTCTCACCCCCGCGCACGCTGCCCCTCTCACCCCCGCGCACGCTGCCCCTCTCACCCCCGCGCACGCTGCCCCTCTCACCCCCGCGCACGCTGCCCCTCTCACCCCCGCGCACGCTGCCCCTCTCACCCCCGCGCACGCTGCCCCTCTCACCCCCGCGCACGCTGCCCCTCTCACCCCCGCGCACGCTGCCCCTCTCACCCCCGCGCACGCTGCCCTCTCACCCCCGCGCACGCTGCCCCTCTCACCCCCGCGCACGCTGCCCCTCTCACCCCCGCGCACGCTGCCCCTCTCACCCCCGCGCACGCTGCCCCTCTCACCCCCGCGCACGCTGCCCCTCTCACCCCCGCGCACGCTGCCCCTCTCACCCCCGCGCACGCTGCCCCTCTCACCCCCGCGCACGCTGCCCCTCTCACCCCCGCGCACGCTGCCCCTCTCACCCCCGCGCACGCTGCCCCTCTCACCCCCGCGCACGCTGCCCCTCTCACCCCCGCGCACGCTGCCCCTCTCACCCCCGCGCACGCTGCCCCTCTCACCCCCGCGCACGCTGCCCCTCTCACCCCCGCGCACGCTGCCCCTCTCACCCCCGCGCACGCTGCCCCTCTCACCCCCGCGCACGCTGCCCCTCTCACCCCCGCGCACGCTGCCCCTCTCACCCCCGCGCACGCTGCCCCTCTCACCCCCGCGCACGCTGCCCCTCTCACCCCCGCGCACGCTGCCCCTCTCACCCCCGCGCACGCTGCCCCTCTCACCCCCGCGCACGCTGCCCCTCTCACCCCCGCGCACGCTGCCCCTCTCACCCCCGCGCACGCTGCCCCTCTCACCCCCGCGCACGCTGCCCCTCTCACCCCCGCGCACGCTGCCCCTCTCACCCCCGCGCACGCTGCCCCTCTCACCCCCGCGCACGCTGCCCCTCTCACCCCCGCGCACGCTGCCCCTCTCACCCCCGCGCACGCTGCCCCTCTCACCCCCGCGCACGCTGCCCCTCTCACCCCCGCGCACGCTGCCCCTCTCACCCCCGCGCACGCTGCCCCTCTCACCCCCGCGCACGCTGCCCCTCTCACCCCCGCGCACGCTGCCCCTCTCACCCCCGCGCACGCTGCCCCTCTCACCCCCGCGCACGCTGCCCCTCTCACCCCCGCGCACGCTGCCCCTCTCACCCCCGCGCACGCTGCCCCTCTCACCCCCGCGCACGCTGCCCCTCTCACCCCCGCGCACGCTGCCCCTCTCACCCCCGCGCACGCTGCCCCTCTCACCCCCGCGCACGCTGCCCCTCTCACCCCCGCGCACGCTGCCCCTCTCACCCCCGCGCACGCTGCCCCTCACCCCGCCCTGCCCTCTCACCCCCGCGCACGCTGCCCCTCTCACCCCCGCGCACGCTGCCCCTCTCACCCCCGCGCACGCTGCCCCTCTCACCCCCGCGCACGCTGCCCCTCTCACCCCCGCGCACGCTGCCCCTCTCACCCCCGCGCACGCTGCCCCTCTCACCCCCGCGCACGCTGCCCCTCTCACCCCCGCGCACGCTGCCCCTCTCACCCCCGCGCACGCTGCCCCTCTCACCCCCGCGCACGCTGCCCCTCTCACCCCCGCGCACGCTGCCCCTCTCACCCCCGCGCACGCTGCCCCTCTCACCCCCGCGCACGCTGCCCCTCTCACCCCCGCGCACGCTGCCCCTCTCACCCCCGCGCACGCTGCCCCTCTCACCCCCGCGCACGCTGCCCCTCTCACCCCCGCGCACGCTGCCCCTCTCACCCCCGCGCACGCTGCCCCTCTCACCCCCGCGCACGCTGCCCCTCTCACCCCCGCGCACGCTGCCCCTCTCACCCCCGCGCACGCTGCCCCTCTCACCCCCGCGCACGCTGCCCCTCTCACCCCCGCGCACGCTGCCCCTCTCACCCCCGCGCACGCTGCCCCTCTCACCCCCGCGCACGCTGCCCCTCTCACCCCCGCGCACGCTGCCCCTCTCACCCCCGCGCACGCTGCCCCTCTCACCCCCGCGCACGCCTGCCCCTCTCACCCCCGCGCACGCTGCCCCTCTCACCCCCGCGCACGCTGCCCCTCTCACCCCGCGCACGCTGCCCCTCTCACCCCCGCGCACGCTGCCCCTCTCACCCCCGCGCACGCTGCCCCTCTCACCCCCGCGCACGCTGCCCCTCTCACCCACGCCCCTCTCACGCACGCTGCCCCTCTCACTCCCGCGCACGCTGCCCCTCTCACTCCCGCGCACGCTGCCCCTCTCACTCCCGCGCACGCTGCCCCTCTCACTCCCGCGCACGCTGCCCCTCTCACTCCCGCGCACGCTGCCCCTCTCACTCCCGCGCACGCTGCCCCTCTCACTCCCGCGCACGCTGCCCCTCTCACTCCCGCGCACGCTGCCCCTCTCACTCCCGCGCACGCTGCCCCTCTCACTCCCGCGCACGCTGCCCCTCTCACTCCCGCGCACGCTGCCCCTCTCACTCCCGCGCACGCTGCCCTCTCACTCCCGCGCACGCTGCCCCTCTCACTCCCGCGCACGCTGCCCCTCTCACTCCCGCGCACGCTGCCCCTCTCACTCCCGCGCACGCTGCCCCTCTCACTCCCGCGCACGCTGCCCCTCTCACTCCCGCGCACGCTGCCCCTCTCACTCCCGCGCACGCTGCCCCTCTCACTCCCGCGCACGCTGCCCCTCTCACTCCCGCGCACGCTGCCCCTCTCACTCCCGCGCACGCTGCCCCTCTCACTCCCGCGCACGCTGCCCCTCTCACTCCCGCGCACGCTGCCCCTCTCACTCCCGCGCACGCTGCCCCTCTCACTCCCGCGCACGCTGCCCCTCTCACTCCCGCGCACGCTGCCCCTCTCACTCCCGCGCACGCTGCCCCTCTCACTCCCGCGCACGCTGCCCCTCTCACTCCCGCGCACGCTGCCCCTCTCACTCCCGCGCACGCTGCCCCTCTCACTCCCGCGCACGCTGCCCCTCTCACTCCCGCGCACGCTGCCCCTCTCACTCCCGCGCACGCTGCCCCTCTCACTCCCGCGCACGCTGCCCCTCTCACTCCCGCGCACGCTGCCCCTCTCATTCCCGCGCACGCTGCCCCTCTCACTCCGCGCACGCTGCCCCTCTCACTCCCGCGCACGCTGCCCCTCTCACTCCCGCGCACGCTGCCCCTCTCACTCCCGCGCACGCTGCCCCTCTCACTCCCGCGCACGCTGCCCCTCTCACTCCCGCGCACGCTGCCCCTCTCACTCCCGCGCACGCTGCCCCTCTCACTCCCGCGCACGCTGCCCCTCTCACTCCCGCGCACGCTGCCCCTCTCACTCCCGCGCACGCTGCCCCTCTCACTCCCGCGCACGCTGCCCCTCTCACTCCCGCGCACGCTGCCCCTCTCACTCCCGCGCACGCTGCCCCTCTCACTCCCGCGCACGCTGCCCCTCTCACTCCCGCGCACGCTGCCCCTCTCACTCCCGCGCACGCTGCCCCTCTCACTCCCGCGCACGCTGCCCCTCTCACTCCCGCGCACGCTGCCCCTCTCACTCCCGCGCACGCTGCCCCTCTCACTCCCGCGCACGCTGCCCCTCTCACTCCCGCGCACGCTGCCCCTCTCACTCCTGCGCACGCTGCCCCTCTCACTCCTGCGCACGCTGCCCCTCTCACTCCTGCGCACGCTGCCCCTCTCACTCCTGCGCACGCTGCCCCTCTCACTCCTGCGCACGCTGCCCCTCTCACTCCTGCGCACGCTGCCCCTCTCACTCCTGCGCACGCTGCCCCTCTCACTCCTGCGCACGCTGCCCCTCTCACTCCTGCGCACGCTGCCCCTCTCACTCCTGCGCACGCTGCCCCTCTCACTCCTGCGCACGCTGCCCCTCTCACTCCTGCGCACGCTGCCCCTCTCACTCCAGCGCACGCTGCCCCTCTCACTCCAGCGCACGCTGCCCCTCTCACTCCAGCGTACGCTGCCCCACTCACTCCTGCTTGCGATGCGCCTCTCACTCCTGCTTGCGCTGCCCCTCTCACTCCTGCGCACGCTGCGCCTCTCACTCCTGCGCACGCTGCCCCTCTCACTCCCGCTTACGCTGCCCCTCTCACTCCTGCGCACGATGCGCCTCTCGGTCCTGCATACGCTGCCCCACTCACTCCTGCTTGCGCTACATCTCTCACTGCTGCATAAGCTGCCCCTCTCACTCATGCATAAGCAGCCCTGCTAACTTCTGCTTACGCAGCCCCTCTCACTCCTGCTTGCGCTGCCTCTCTCACTCATGCGCACGCTGCCCCTCTCACTCCTGCGCACGCTGCCCCTCTCACTCCTGCGCACGCTGCCCCTCTCACTCCTGCGCACGCTGCCCCTCTCACTCCTGCGCACGCTGCCCCTCTCACTCCTGCGCACGCTGCCCCTCTCACTCCTGCGCACGCTGCCCCTCTCACTCCTGCGCACGCTGCCCCTCTCACTCCTGCGCACGCTGCCCCTCTCACTCCTGCGCACGCTGCCCCTCTCACTCCTGCGCACGCTGCCCCTCTCACTCCTGCGCACGCTGCCCCTCTCACTCCTGCGCACGCTGCCCCTCTCACTCCTGCGCACGCTGCCCCTCTCACTCCTGCGCACGCTGCCCCTCTCACTCCTGCGCACGCTGCCCCTCTCACTCCCGCTTACGCTGCCCCTCTCACTCCTGCTTAAGCTGCCCCACTCACTGCTGCTTACGATGCGCCTCTCGGTCCTGCTTACGCTGCCCCTCTCACTCCCGCTTGCACTGCCCCTCCCACTCCTGCTTGCGCTATCCCTCTCACACCCGCTTGCGCTGCCCCTCTCACTCCTGCTTGCGCTACCCCTCTCACTGCTGCATTAGCTGCCCCTCTCACTCCTGCTTACCCTGCCCCTCTCCCTCCTGCTTACGCTGCGCTCTCACTCCTGCATAAGCTGCCCCTCTCACTCCTGGCTAATCTGTCGCTCTCACTCCTGCATAAGCATCCCCTCTCACTCATGCATAAGCTGCCCCTCGAACTTCTGCTTACGCAGCCCCTCTGACTTCGGCTTACGCTGCCCCTCTCACTCCTGCTTACGCAGCCCCACTCACTCCTGCTTACGCTGCCCCTCTCACTGCTGCATAAGCTGCCCATCTCACTCCTGCTTACGCTGCCCCACTCACTCCTGCGCACGCTGCCCCTCTCACTCCTGCTTACGCTGCCCCTCTCACTGCTGCATAAAATGCACCTCTCAGTCCTGATTACGCCGCCCCTCTCACTCCTGCTTCCGCTGCTCCTCTCACTCCCGCTTACGCTGCCCCTCTCACTCCTGCTTACGCTGCCCCTCTCACTCCTGCTTACGCTGCCCCTCTCACTGCTGCATAAGCTGCCACTCTCACTCCTGCTTACGCCGCCCCTCTCACTCCTGCTTACGCCGCCCCTCTCACTCCTGCTTACGCCGCCCCTCTCACTCCTGCTGACGCTTCGCTACTCACTCGTGCCTGCGATGCGCCTCTCAGTCGTGCTAACGCTGCCCCTCTCACTCCTGCCCGCGCTGCCCCTCTCACTCCTGCTTGCGCTGCCCCTCTCACTCGTGCGCACGCTGCGCCTCTCACTCCTGCTTACCCTGCCCCTCTCACTCCTGCTTACCCTGCCCCTCTCACTCCTGCTTACGCTGCCCCACTCACTGCTGCTTACGATGCGCCTCTCGGTCATTCTTACGCTGCCGCTCTCACGCCTGCATGAGCTGCCCCTCTCACTCCTGCGCGCGCTGCCCCTCTCACTCCCGCGCACGCTGCCCCTCTCACTCCCGCGCACGCTGCCCCTCTCACTCCCGCGCACGCTGCCCCTCTCACCCCCGCGCACGCTGCCCCTCTCACCCCCGCGCACGCTGCCCCTCTCACCCCCGCGCACGCTGCCCCTCTCACCCCCGCGCACGCTGCCCCTCTCACCCCCGCGCACGCTGCCCCTCTCACCTCCGCGCACGCTGCCCTCTCACCCCCGCGCACGCTGCCCCTCTCACCCCCGCGCACGCTGCCCCTCTCACCCCCGCGCACGCTGCCCCTCTCACCCCCGCGCACGCTGCCCCTCTCACCCCCGCGCACGCTGCCCCTCTCACCCCCGCGCACGCTGCCCCTCTCACCCCCGCGCACGCTGCCCCTCTCAACCCCGCGCACGCTGCCCCTCTCACCCCCGCGCACGCTGCCCCTCTCACCCCCGCGCACGCTGCCCCTCTCACCCCCGCGCACGCTGCCCCTCTCACCCCCGCGCACGCTGCCCCTCTCACCCCCGCGCACGCTGCCCCTCTCACCCCCGCGCACGCTGCCCCTCTCACCCCCGCGCACGCTGCCCCTCTCACCCCCGCGCACGCTGCCCCTCTCACCCCCGCGCACGCTGCCCCTCTCACCCCCGCGCACGCTGCCCCTCTCACCCCCGCGCACGCCGCCCCTCTCACCCCCGCGCACGCCGCCCCTCTCACCCCCGCGCACGCCGCCCCTCTCACCCCCGCGCACGCCGCCCCTCTCACTCCCGCGCACGCCGCCCCTCTCACTCCCGCGCACGCCGCCCCTCTCACTCCCGCGCACGCCGCCCCTCTCACTCCCGCGCACGCCGCCCCTCTCACTCCGGCGCACGCCGCCCCTCTCACTCCGCGCACGCCGCCCCTCTCACTCCGGCGCACGCCGCCCCTCTCACTCCCGCGCACGCCGCCCCTCTCACTCCCGCGCACGCCGCCCCTCTCACTCCCGCGCACGCCGCCCCTCTCACTCCCGCGCACGCCGCCCCTCTCACTCCCGCGCACGCCGCCCCTCTCACTCCCGCGCACGCCGCCCCTCTCACTCCCGCGCACGCCGCCCCTCTCAATCCCGCGCACGCCGCCCCTCTCAATCCCGCGCACGCCGCCCCTCTCACTCCCGCGCACGCCGCCCCTCTCACTCCCGCGCACGCCGCCCCTCACTCCCGCGCGCGCCGCCCCTCTCACTCCCGCGCGCGCCGCCCCTCTCACTCCCGCGCGCGCCGCCCCTCTCACTCCCGCGCGCGCCGCCCCTCTCACTCCCGCGCACGCCGCCCCTCTCACTCCCGCGCACGCTGCCCCTCTCACTCCTGCGCACGCTGCCCCTCTCACTCCTGCGCACGCTGCCCCTCTCACTCCTGCGCACGCTGCCCCTCTCACTCCTGCGCACGCTGCCCCTCTCACTCCTGCGCACGCTGCCCCTCTCACTCCTGCGCACGCTGCCCCTCTCACTCCTGCGCACGCTGCCCCTCTCACTCCTGCGCACGCTGCCCCTCTCACTCCTGCGCACGCTGCCCCTCTCACTCCTGCGCACGCTGCCCCTCTCACTCCTGCGCACGCTGCCCCTCTCACTCCTGCGCACGCTGCCCCTCTCACTCCTGCGCACGCTGCCCCTCTCACTCCTGCGCACGCTGCCCCTCTCACTCCTGCGCACGCTGCCCCTCTCACTCCTGCGCACGCTGCCCCTCTCACTCCTGCGCACGCTGCCCCTCTCACTCCTGCGCACGCTGCCCCTCTCACTCCTGCGCACGCTGCCCCTCTCACTCCTGCGCACGCTGCCCCTCTCACTCCTGCGCACGCTGCCCCTCTCACTCCTGCGCACGCTGCCCCTCTCACTCCTGCGCACGCTGCCCCTCTCACTCCTGCGCACGCTGCCCCTCTCACTCCTGCGCACGCTGCCCCTCTCACTCCTGCGCACGCTGCCCCTCTCACTCCTGCGCACGCTGCCCCTCTCACTCCTGCGCACGCTGCCCCTCTCACTCCTGCGCACGCTGCCCCTCTCACTCCTGCGCACGCTGCCCCTCTCACTCCTGCGCACGCTGCCCCTCTCACTCCTGCGCACGCTGCCCCTCTCACTCCTGCGCACGCTGCCCCTCTCACTCCTGCGCACGCTGCCCCTCTCACTCCTGCGCACGCTGCCCCTCTCACTCCTGCGCACGCTGCCCCTCTCACTCCTGCGCACGCTGCCCCTCTCACTCCTGCGCACGCTGCCCCTCTCACTCCTGCGCACGCTGCCCCTCTCACTCCTGCGCACGCTGCCCCTCTCACTCCTGCGCACGCTGCCCCTCTCACTCCTGCGCACGCTGCCCCTCTCACTCCTGCGCACGCTGCCCCTCTCACTCCTGCGCACGCTGCCCCTCTCACTCCTGCGCACGCTGCCCCTCTCACTCCTGCGCACGCTGCCCCTCTCACTCCTGCGCACGCTGCCCCTCTCACTCCTGCGCACGCTGCCCCTCTCACTCCTGCGCACGCTGCCCCTCTCACTCCTGCGCACGCTGCCCCTCTCACTCCTGCGCACGCTGCCCCTCTCACTCCTGCGCACGCTGCCCCTCTCACTCCTGCGCACGCTGCCCCTCTCACTCCTGCGCACGCTGCCCCTCTCACTCCTGCGCACGCTGCCCCTCTCACTCCTGCGCACGCTGCCCCTCTCACTCCTGCGCACGCTGCCCCTCTCACTCCTGCGCACGCTGCCCCTCTCACTCCTGCGCACGCTGCCCCTCTCACTCCAGCGCACGCTGCCCCTCTCACTCCAGCGCACGCTGCCCCTCTCACTCCAGCGCACGCTGCCCCTCTCACTCCAGCGCACGCTGCCCCTCTCACTCCTGCGCACGCTGCCCCTCTCACTCCTGCGCACGCTGCCCCTCTCACTCCTGCGCACGCTGCCCCTCTCACTCCTGCGCACGCTGCCCCTCTCACTCCTGCGCACGCTGCCCCTCTCACTCCTGCGCACGCTGCCCCTCTCACTCCTGCGCACGCTGCCCCTCTCACTCCAGCTTACGCTGCCCCACTCACTCCTGCTTACGCTGCCCCACTCACTGCTGCTGACGATGCGCCTCTCGGTCCTGCATACGCTGCCCCTCTCACTCCTGCGCATGCTGCCCCTCTCACTCCCGCTTGCGCTGCCCCTCTCACTCCTGCTTGCGCTCCCCCTCTCACTGCTGCATAAGCTGCCCCTCTAACTTCTGCTTACGCAGCCCCTCTCACTCCTGCTTACGCTGCCCCTCTCACTCCTGCTTACGCTGCCACTCTCACTCCTGCTTACGCTGCTCCTCTCACTCCTGCTGACGCTGCCCCTCTCACTCCTGCTGACGCAGCCCTACTCACTCCTGCTTACGCTGCCCCTCTCACTCCTGCTTACGCTGCCCCTCTCACTCCTGCTTACGCTGCCCCTCTCACTCCTGCTTACGCTGCTCCTCTCACTCCTGCTTACGATGCCCCTCTCACTCCTGCTTACGCTGCCCCTCTCACTCCTGCTTACGCTGCCCCTCTCACTCCTGCTTACGCTGCCCCTCTCACTCCTGCTTACGCTGCCCCACTCACTCCTGCTTACGCTGCCCCTCTCACTCCCGCTTACGCTGCCCCACTCACTCCTGCTTGCGCTACATCTCTCACTGCTGCATAAGCTGCCCCTCTCACTCATGCATAAGCAGCCCTGCTAACTTCTGCTTACGCAGCCCCTCTCACTCCTGCTTGCGCTGCCTCTCTCACTCATGCGCACGCTGCCCCTCTCACTCCTGCGCACGCTGCCCCTCTCACTCCTGCGCACGCTGCCCCTCTCACTCCTGCGCACGCTGCCCCTCTCACTCCTGCGCACGCTGCCCCTCTCACTCCTGCGCACGCTGCCCCTCTCACTCCTGCGCACGCTGCCCCTCTCACTCCTGCGCACGCTGCCCCTCTCACTCCTGCGCACGCTGCCCCTCTCACTCCTGCGCACGCTGCCCCTCTCACTCCTGCGCACGCTGCCCCTCTCACTCCTGCGCACGCTGCCCCTCTCACTCCTGCGCACGCTGCCCCTCTCACTCCTGCGCACGCTGCCCCTCTCACTCCTGCGCACGCTGCCCCTCTCACTCCTGCGCACGCTGCCCCTCTCACTCCTGCGCACGCTGCCCCTCTCACTCCTGCGCACGCTGCCCCTCTCACTCCTGCGCACGCTGCCCCTCTCACTCCTGCGCACGCTGCCCCTCTCACTCCTGCGCACGCTGCCCCTCTCACTCCTGCGCACGCTGCCCCTCTCACTCCTGCGCACGCTGCCCCTCTCACTCCTGCGCACGCTGCCCCTCTCACTCCCGCTTACGCTGCCCCTCTCACTCCTGCTTAAGCTGCCCCACTCACTGCTGCTGACGATGCGCCTCTCGGTCCTGCTTACGCTGCCCCTCTCACTCCCGCTTGCACTGCCCCTCCCACTCCTGCTTGCGCTATCCCTCTCACACCCGCTTGCGCTGCCCCTCTCACTCCTGCTTGCGCTACCCCTCTCACTGCTGCATTAGCTGCCCCTCTCACTCCTGCTTACCCTGCCCCTCTCCCTCCTGCTTACGCTGCGCTCTCACTCCTGCATAAGCTGCCCCTCTCACTCCTGGCTAATCTGTCGCTCTCACTCCTGCATAAGCATCCCCTCTCACTCATGCATAAGCTGCCCCTCGAACTTCTGCTTACGCAGCCCCTCTGACTTCGGCTTACGCTGCCCCTCTCACTCCTGCTTACGCAGCCCCACTCACTCCTGCTTACGCTGCCCCTCTCACTGCTGCATAAGCTGCCCATCTCACTCCTGCTTACGCTGCCCCACTCACTCCTGCGCACGCTGCCCCTCTCACTCCTGCTTACGCTGCCCCTCTCACTGCTGCATAAAATGCACCTCTCAGTCCTGATTACGCCGCCCCTCTCACTCCTGCTTCCGCTGCTCCTCTCACTCCCGCTTACGCTGCCCCTCTCACTCCTGCTTACGCTGCCCCTCTCACTCCTGCTTACGCTGCCCCTCTCACTGCTGCATAAGCTGCCACTCTCACTCCTGCTTACGCCGCCCCTCTCACTCCTGCTTACGCCGCCCCTCTCACTCCTGCTTACGCTGCCCCTCTCACTCCTGCTGACGCTTCGCTACTCACTCGTGCCTGCGATGCGCCTCTCAGTCGTGCTAACGCTGCCCCTCTCACTCCTGCCCGCGCTGCCCCTCTCACTCCTGCTTGCGCTGCCCCTCTCACTCGTGCGCACGCTGCGCCTCTCACTCCTGCTTACCCTGCCCCTCTCACTCCTGCTTACCCTGCCCCTCTCACTCCTGCTTACCCTGCCCCTCTCACTCCTGCTTACCCTGCCCCTCTCACTCCTGCTTACGCTGCCCCACTCACTGCTGCTTACGATGCGCCTCTCGGTCATTCTTACGCTGCCGCTCTCACGCCTGCATGAGCTGCCCCTCTCACTCCTGCTTGCGCTGCCCCTCTCACTCCTGCGCACGCTGCCCCTCTCACTCCTGCGCACGCTGCCCCTCTCACTCCTGCGCACGCTGCCCCTCTCACTCCTGCGCACGCTGCCCCTCTCACTCCTGCGCACGCTGCCCCTCTCACTCCTGCGCACGCTGCCCCTCTCACTCCTGCGCACGCTGCCCCTCTCACTCCTGCGCACGCTGCCCCTCTCACTCCTGCGCACGCTGCCCCTCTCACTCCTGCGCACGCTGCCCCTCTCACTCCTGCGCACGCTGCCCCTCTCACTCCTGCGCACGCTGCCCCTCTCACTCCTGCGCACGCTGCCCCTCTCACTCCTGCGCACGCTGCCCCTCTCACTCCTGCGCACGCTGCCCCTCTCACTCCTGCGCACGCTGCCCCTCTCACTCCTGCGCACGCTGCCCCTCTCACTCCTGCGCACGCTGCCCCTCTCACTCCTGCGCACGCTGCCCCTCTCACTCCTGCGCACGCTGCCCCTCTCACTCCTGCGCACGCTGCCCCTCTCACTCCTGCGCACGCTGCCCCTCTCACTCCTGCGCACGCTGCCCCTCTCACTCCTGCGCACGCTGCCCCTCTCACTCCTGCGCACGCTGCCCCTCTCACTCCTGCGCACGCTGCCCCTCTCACTCCTGCGCACGCTGCCCCTCTCACTCCTGCGCACGCTGCCCCTCTCACTCCTGCGCACGCTGCCCCTCTCACTCCTGCGCACGCTGCCCCTCTCACTCCTGCGCACGCTGCCCCTCTCACTCCTGCGCACGCTGCCCCTCTCACTCCTGCGCACGCTGCCCCTCTCACTCCTGCGCACGCTGCCCCTCTCACTCCTGCGCACGCTGCCCCTCTCACTCCTGCGCACGCTGCCCCTCTCACTCCTGCGCACGCTGCCCCTCTCACTCCTGCGCACGCTGCCCCTCTCACTCCTGCGCACGCTGCCCCTCTCACTCCTGCGCACGCTGCCCCTCTCACTCCTGCGCACGCTGCCCCTCTCACTCCTGCGCACGCTGCCCCTCTCACTCCTGCGCACGCTGCCCCTCTCACTCCTGCGCACGCTGCCCCTCTCACTCCTGCGCACGCTGCCCCTCTCACTCCTGCGCACGCTGCCCCTCTCACTCCTGCGCACGCTGCCCCTCTCACTCCTGCGCACGCTGCCCCTCTCACTCCTGCGCACGCTGCCCCTCTCACTCCTGCGCACGCTGCCCCTCTCACTCCTGCGCACGCTGCCCCTCTCACTCCTGCGCACGCTGCCCCTCTCACTCCTGCGCACGCTGCCCCTCTCACTCCTGCGCACGCTGCCCCTCTCACTCCTGCGCACGCTGCCCCTCTCACTCCTGCGCACGCTGCCCCTCTCACTCCTGCGCACGCTGCCCCTCTCACTCCTGCGCACGCTGCCCCTCTCACTCCTGCGCACGCTGCCCCTCTCACTCCTGCGCACGCTGCCCCTCTCACTCCTGCGCACGCTGCCCCTCTCACTCCTGCGCACGCTGCCCCTCTCACTCCTGCGCACGCTGCCCCTCTCACTCCTGCGCACGCTGCCCCTCTCACTCCTGCGCACGCTGCCCCTCTCACTCCTGCGCACGCTGCCCCTCTCACTCCTGCGCACGCTGCCCCTCTCACTCCTGCGCACGCTGCCCCTCTCACTCCTGCGCACGCTGCCCCTCTCACTCCTGCGCACGCTGCCCCTCTCACTCCTGCGCACGCTGCCCCTCTCACTCCAGCGCACGCTGCCCCTCTCACTCCAGCGCACGCTGCCCCTCTCACTCCAGCGCACGCTGCCCCTCTCACTCCAGCGCACGCTGCCCCTCTCACTCCTGCGCACGCTGCCCCTCTCACTCCTGCGCACGCTGCCCCTCTCACTCCTGCGCACGCTGCCCCTCTCACTCCTGCGCACGCTGCCCCTCTCACTCCTGCGCACGCTGCCCCTCTCACTCCTGCGCACGCTGCCCCTCTCACTCCAGCTTACGCTGCCCCACTCACTCCTGCTTACGCTGCCCCACTCACTGCTGCTGACGATGCGCCTCTCGGTCCTGCATACGCTGCCCCTCTCACTCCTGCGCATGCTGCCCCTCTCACTCCCGCTTGCGCTGCCCCTCTCACTCCTGCTTGCGCTCCCCCTCTCACTGCTGCATAAGCTGCCCCTCTAACTTCTGCTTACGCAGCCCCTCTCACTCCTGCTTACGCTGCCCCTCTCACTCCTGCTTACGCTGCCCCACTCACTGCTGCTTACGATGCGCCTGTAGGTCATTCTTACGCTGCCCCTCTCACTCCCGCTTGCGCTGCCCCTCTCACTCCTGCTTACGCTGCCACTCTCACTCCTGCTTACGCTGCTCCTCTCACTCCTGCTGACGCTGCCCCTCTCACTCCTGCTGACGCAGCCCTACTCACTCCTGCTTACGCTGCCCCTCTCACTCCTGCTTACGCTGCCCCTCTCACTCCTGCTTACGCTGCCCCTCTCACTCCTGCTTACGCTGCCCCTCTCACTCCTGCTTACGCTGCCCCTCTCACTCCTGCTTACGATGCCCCTCTCACTCCTGCTTACGCTGCCCCTCTCACTCCTGCTTACGCTGCCCCTCTCACTCCTGCTTACGCTGCCCCTCTCACTCCTGCTTACGCTGCCCCTCTCACTCCTGCTTACGCTGCCCCTCTCACTCCTGCTTACGCTGCCCCTCTCACTCCTGCTTACGCTGCCCCTCTCACTCCTGCTTACGCTGCCCCTCTCACTGCTGCATAAGCTGCCACTCTCACTCCTGCTTACGCTGCCACTCTCACTCCTGCTTACGCTGCTCCTCTCACTCCTGCTGACGCCGCCCCTCTCACTCCTGCTTACGCCGCCCCTCTCACTCCTGCTTACGCCGCCCCTCTCACTCCTGCTTACGCTGCCCCTCTCACTCCTGCTTACGCTGCCCCTCTCACTCCTGCTGACGCTTCGCTACTCACTCGTGCCTGCGATGCGCCTCTCAGTCGTGCTAACGCTGCCCCTCTCACTCCTGCCCACGCTGCCCCTCTCACTCCTGCCCGCGCTGCCCCTCTCACTCCTGCTTGCGCTGCCCATCTCACTCCTGCGCACGCTGCGCCTCTCACTCCTGCGCACGCTGCCCCTCTCACTCCTGCGCACGCTGCCCCTCTCACTCCTGCGCACGCTGCCCCTCTCACTCCTGCGCACGCTGCCCCTCTCACTCCTGTGCACGCTGCGCCTCTCACTCCTGCTTGCGCTGCCCCTCTCACTCCCGCGCACGCTGCCCCTCTCACTCCCGCGCACGCTGACCATCTGATTCCTGCGAACGCTGCCCCTCTCAATCCTGCTTACGCTGCGCCTTTCACTCCTGCATACGCTGCCACTCTCACTCCTGCATACGCTGCCCCTCTCACTCCAGCTTACGCCGCCCCTCTCACTCCCGCTTACGCCGCCCCTCTCACTCCCGCTTACGCTGTCCCTCTCACTGCTGCTTACGATGCGCCTCTCGGTCCTGCTTACGCTACCCCTCTCACTGCTGCATTAGCTGCCCCTCTCACTGCTTCTTCCCCTGCCTCTCTCCCTCCTGCTTACGCTGCGCTCTCACTCCTGCATAAGCTGCCCCTCTCACTCCTGCCTCAGCTGCCCCTCTCACACCTGCATAAGCATCCCCTCTCACTCATGCATAAGCTGCCCCTCTAACGTCTGCTTCCGCTGCCCCACTCACTCCTGCTTCCGCTGCCCCTCTCTCTGCTGCGCACGCTGCCCCTCTCACTCCTGCGCACGCTGCCCCTCTCACTCCTGCGCACGCTGCCCCTCTCACTCCTGCGCACGCTGCCCCTCTCACTCCTGCGCACGCTGCCCCTCTCACTCCTGCGCACGCTGCCCCTCTCACTCCTGCGCACGCTGCCCCTCTCACTCCTGCGCACGCTGCCCCTCTCACTCCTGCGCACGCTGCCCCTCTCACTCCTGCGCACGCTGCCCCTCTCACTCCTGCGCACGCTGCCCCTCTCACTCCTGCGCACGCTGCCCCTCTCACTCCTGCGCACGCTGCCCCTCTCACTCCTGCGCACGCTGCCCCTCTCACTCCTGCGCACGCTGCCCCTCTCACTCCTGCGCACGCTGCCCCTCTCACTCCTGCGCACGCTGCCCCTCTCACTCCTGCGCACGCTGCCCCTCTCACTCCTGCGCACGCTGCCCCTCTCACTCCTGCGCACGCTGCCCCTCTCACTCCTGCGCACGCTGCCCCTCTCACTCCTGCGCACGCTGCCCCTCTCACTCCTGCGCACGCTGCCCCTCTCACTCCTGCGCACGCTGCCCCTCTCACTCCTGCGCACGCTGCCCCTCTCACTCCTGCGCACGCTGCCCCTCTCACTCCTGCGCACGCTGCCCCTCTCACTCCTGCGCACGCTGCCCCTCTCACTCCTGCGCACGCTGCCCCTCTCACTCCTGCGCACGCTGCCCCTCTCACTCCTGCGCACGCTGCCCCTCTCACTCCTGCGCACGCTGCCCCTCTCACTCCTGCGCACGCTGCCCCTCTCACTCCTGCGCACGCTGCCCCTCTCACTCCTGCGCACGCTGCCCCTCTCACTCCTGCGCACGCTGCCCCTCTCACTCCTGCGCACGCTGCCCCTCTCACTCCTGCGCACGCTGCCCCTCTCACTCCTGCGCACGCTGCCCCTCTCACTCCTGCGCACGCTGCCCCTCTCACTCCTGCGCACGCTGCCCCTCTCACTCCTGCGCACGCTGCCCCTCTCACTCCTGCGCACGCTGCCCCTCTCACTCCTGCGCACGCTGCCCCTCTCACTCCTGCGCACGCTGCCCCTCTCACTCCTGCGCACGCTGCCCCTCTCACTCCTGCGCACGCTGCCCCTCTCACTCCTGCGCACGCTGCCCCTCTCACTCCTGCGCACGCTGCCCCTCTCACTCCTGCGCACGCTGCCCCTCTCACTCCTGCGCACGCTGCCCCTCTCACTCCTGCGCACGCTGCCCCTCTCACTCCTGCGCACGCTGCCCCTCTCACTCCTGCGCACGCTGCCCCTCTCACTCCTGCGCACGCTGCCCCTCTCACTCCTGCGCACGCTGCCCCTCTCACTCCTGCGCACGCTGCCCCTCTCACTCCTGCGCACGCTGCCCCTCTCACTCCTGCGCACGCTGCCCCTCTCACTCCTGCGCACGCTGCCCCTCTCACTCCTGCGCACGCTGCCCCTCTCACTCCTGCGCACGCTGCCCCTCTCACTCCTGCGCACGCTGCCCCTCTCACTCCTGCGCACGCTGCCCCTCTCACTCCTGCGCACGCTGCCCCTCTCACTCCTGCGCACGCTGCCCCTCTCACTCCTGCGCACGCTGCCCCTCTCACTCCTGCGCACGCTGCCCCTCTCACTCCTGCGCACGCTGCCCCTCTCACTCCTGCGCACGCTGCCCCTCTCACTCCTGCGCACGCTGCCCCTCTCACTCCTGCGCACGCTGCCCCTCTCACTCCTGCGCACGCTGCCCCTCTCACTCCTGCGCACGCTGCCCCTCTCACTCCTGCGCACGCTGCCCCTCTCACTCCTGCGCACGCTGCCCCTCTCACTCCTGCGCACGCTGCCCCTCTCACTCCTGCGCACGCTGCCCCTCTCACTCCTGCGCACGCTGCCCCTCTCACTCCTGCGCACGCTGCCCCTCTCACTCCTGCGCACGCTGCCCCTCTCACTCCTGCGCACGCTGCCCCTCTCACTCCTGCGCACGCTGCCCCTCTCACTCCTGCGCACGCTGCCCCTCTCACTCCTGCGCACGCTGCCCCTCTCACTCCTGCGCACGCTGCCCCTCTCACTCCTGCGCACGCTGCCCCTCTCACTCCTGCGCACGCTGCCCCTCTCACTCCTGCGCACGCTGCCCCTCTCACTCCTGCGCACGCTGCCCCTCTCACTCCTGCGCACGCTGCCCCTCTCACTCCAACTTACGCTGCCCCACTCACTCCTGCTTACGCTGCCCCACTCACTGCTGCTTACGATGCGCCTCTCGGTCCTGCATACGCTGCCCCTCTCACTCCTGCGCATGCTGCCCCTCTCACTCCCGCTTGCGCTGCCCCTCTCACTCCTGCTTGCGCTCCTCCTCTCACTGCTGCATAAGCTGCCCCGCTAACTTCTGCTGACGCAGCCCCTCTCACTTCTGCTTACGTTGCCCCTCTCACTCCTGCTTACGCTGCCCCTCTCACTCCCGCTTGCGCTGCCCCTCTCACTCCTGCTTACGCTGCCACTCTCACTCCTGCTTACGCAGCCCTACTCACTCCTGCTTACGCTGCCCCTCTCACTCCTGCTTACGCTGCCCCTCTCACTCCTGCTTACGCTGCCCCTCTCACTCCTGCTTACGCTGCCCCTCTCACTGCTGCATAAGCTGCCACTCTCACTCCTGCTTACGCCGCCCCTCTCACTCCTGCTTACGCCGCCCCTCTCACTCCTGCTTACGCTGCCCCTCTCACTCCTGCTGACGCTTCGCTACTCACTCGTGCCTGCGATGCGCCTCTCAGTCGTGCTAACGCTGCCCCTCTCACTCCTGCCCACGCTGCCCCTCTCACTCCTGCCCGCGCTGCCCCTCTCACTCCTGCTTGCGCTGCCCATCTCACTCCTGCGCACGCTGCGCCTCTCACTCCTGCGCACGCTGCCCCTCTCACTCCTGCGCACGCTGCCCCTCTCACTCCTGCGCACGCTGCCCCTCTCACTCCTGCGCACGCTGCCCCTCTCACTCCTGCGCACGCTGCCCCTCTCACTCCTGCGCACGCTGCGCCTCTCACTCCTGCGCACGCTGCGCCTCTCACTCCTGTGCACGCTGCGCCTCTCACTCCTGCTTGCGCTGCTCCTCTCACTCCCGCGCACGCTGCCCCTCTCACTCCTGCGCACGCTGACCATCTGATTCCTGCTAACGCTGCCCCTCTCAATCCTGCTTACGCTGCGCCTTTCACTCCTGCATACGCTGCCACTCTCACTCCTGCATACGCTGCCCCTCTCACTCCAGCTTACGCCGCCCCTCTCACTCCCGCTTACGCTGCCCCTCTCACTCCCGCTTACGCTGTCCCTCTCACTGCTGCTTACGATGCGCCTCTCGCTCCTGCTTACGCTACCCCTCTCACTGCTGCATTAGCTGCCCCTCTCACTGCTGCATAAGCTGCCACTCTCACTCCTGCTTACGCCGCCCCTCTCACTCCTGCTTACGCTGCCCCTCTCACTCCTGCTTACGCTGCCCCTCTCACTCCTGCTTACGCAGCCCTACTCACTCCTGCTTACGATGCGCCTCTCACTCCTGCGCACGCTGCCCCTCTCACTCCTGCTTGCGCTGCCCATCTCACTCCTGCGCAGGCTGCCCCTCTCACTGCTGCATAAGCTGCCCCTCTCACTCATGCATGAGCTGCCCCGCTAACTTCTGCTTACGTTGCCCCTCTCACTCCTGCTTACGCTGCCCCTCTCACTCCTGCTTTCGCTGCTCCTCACTCCTGCTTACGCTGCCACTCTCACTCCTGCCCACGCTGCCCCTCTCACTCCTGCTTGCGCTGCCCATCTCACTCCTGCGCACGCTGCGCCTCTCACTCCTGCGTACGCTGCCCCTCTCACTCCTGCTTACGCTGCCCCTCTCACTCCTGCTGACGCTTCGCTACTCACTCGTGCCTGCGATGCGCCTCTCAGTCGTGCTAACGCTGCCCCTCTCACTCCTGCCCACGCTGCCCCTCTCACTCCTGCCCACGCTGCCCCTCTCACTCCTGCGCACGCTGCCCCTCTCACTCCTGCGCACGCTGCCCCTCTCACTCCTGCGCACGCTGCCCCTCTCACTCCTGCGCACGCTGCCCCTCTCACTCCTGCGCACGCTGTCCCACTCACTCCTGCGCACGATGCGCCTCGCACTCCCGCTTGCGCTACCCCTCTCACTCCCGCTTGCGCTACCCCTCTCACTGCTGCATAAGCTGCCCCGGTAACTTCTGCTTACGCTGCCCCTCTCACTCCTGCTTACGCTGTCCCACTCACTGCTGCTTACGATGCGCCTCTCGGTCATTCTTACGCTGCCCCTCTCACTCCTGCGCATGCTGCCCCTCTCACTCCCACTTGCGCTGCCCCTCTCACTCCCACTTACGGTGCCCCTCTCACTCCCGCCTGCGCTGCCCCTCTCACTGCTGCTTCCGCTGCCCCTCTCACTCCTGCTTACGCTGCTCCTCTCACTCCTTCTTACGCTGCACCACTCACTCCTGCTTACGCAGCCCTACTCACTCCTGCTGACGATGCGCCTCTCACGCCTGCGCACGCTGCCCCTCTCACTCCTGCTTGCGCTGCCCATCTCACTCCTGCGCAGGCTGCCCCTCTCACTGCTGCATAAGCTGCCCCTCTCACTCATGCATGAGCTGCCCCACTCATTCCTACATGAGCTGCCCCTCTAACTCCTGCTTGCGCTGACCATCTCACTCCTGCTTACGCTGCCCCTCTCTCTCCTGCTTACGCTGCCCCACTCACTCCTGCTTACGATGCGCCTCTCACTCCTGCGCACGCTGCCCCTCTCACTCCTGCGCACGCTGCCCCTCTCACTCCTGCGCACGCTGCCCCTCTCACTCCTGCGCACGCTGCCCCTCTCACTCCTGCGCACGCTGCCCCTCTCACTCCTGCGCACGCTGCCCCTCTCACTCCTGCGCACGCTGCCCCTCTCACTCCTGCGCACGCTGCCCCTCTCACTCCTGCGCACGCTGCCCCTCTCACTCCTGCGCACGCTGCCCCTCTCACTCCTGCGCACGCTGCCCCTCTCACTCCTGCGCACGCTGCCCCTCTCACTCCTGCGCACGCTGCCCCTCTCACTCCTGCGCACGCTGCCCCTCTCACTCCTGCGCACGCTGCCCCTCTCACTCCTGCGCACGCTGCCCCTCTCACTCCTGCGCACGCTGCCCCTCTCACTCCTGCGCACGCTGCCCCTCTCACTCCTGCGCACGCTGCCCCTCTCACTCCTGCGCACGCTGCCCCTCTCACTCCTGCGCACGCTGCCCCTCTCACTCCTGCGCACGCTGCCCCTCTCACTCCTGCGCACGCTGCCCCTCTCACTCCTGCGCACGCTGCCCCTCTCACTCCAACTTACGCTGCCCCACTCACTCCTGCTTACGCTGCCCCACTCACTGCTGCTTACGATGCGCCTCTCGGTCCTGCATACGCTGCCCCTCTCACTCCTGCGCATGCTGCCCCTCTCACTCCCGCTTGCGCTGCCCCTCTCACTCCTGCTTGCGCTCCTCCTCTCACTGCTGCATAAGCTGCCCCGCTAACTTCTGCTGACGCAGCCCCTCTCACTTCTGCTTACGTTGCCCCTCTCACTCCTGCTTACGCTGCCCCTCTCACTCCCGCTTGCGCTGCCCCTCTCACTCCTGCTTACGCTGCCACTCTCACTCCTGCTTACGCAGCCCTACTCACTCCTGCTTACGCTGCCCCTCTCACTCCTGCTTACGCTGCCCCTCTCACTCCTGCTTACGCTGCCCCTCTCACTCCTGCTTACGCCGCCCCTCTCACTCCTGCTTACGCCGCCCCTCTCACTCCTGCTTACGCTGCCCCTCTCACTCCTGTTGACGCTTCGCTACTCACTCGTGCCTGCGATGCGCCTCTCAGTCGTGCTAACGCTGCCCCTCTCACTCCTGCCCACGCTGCCCCTCTCACTCCTGCCCGCGCTGCCCCTCTCACTCCTGCTTGCGCTGCCCATCTCACTCCTGCGCACGCTGCGCCTCTCACTCCTGCGCACGCTGCCCCTCTCACTCCTGCGCACGCTGCCCCTCTCACTCCTGCGCACGCTGCCCCTCTCACTCCTGCGCACGCTGCCCCTCTCACTCCTGCGCACGCTGCCCCTCTCACTCCTGCGCACGCTGCGCCTCTCACTCCTGCGCACGCTGCGCCTCTCACTCCTGTGCACGCTGCGCCTCTCACTCCTGCTTGCGCTGCTCCTCTCACTCCCGCGCACGCTGCCCCTCTCACTCCTGCGCACGCTGACCATCTGATTCCTGCTAACGCTGCCCCTCTCAATCCTGCTTACGCTGCGCCTTTCACTCCTGCATACGCTGCCACTCTCACTCCTGCATACGCTGCCCCTCTCACTCCCGCTTACGCTGCCCCTCTCACTCCCGCTTACGCTGTCCCTCTCACTGCTGCTTACGATGCGCCTCTCGCTCCTGCTTACGCTACCCCTCTCACTGCTGCATTAGCTGCCCCTCTCACTGCTGCATAAGCTGCCACTCTCACTCCTGCTTACGCCGCCCCTCTCACTCCTGCTTACGCTGCCCCTCTCACTCCTGCTTACGCTGCCCCTCTCACTCCTGCTTACGCAGCCCTACTCACTCCTGCTTACGATGCGCCTCTCACTCCTGCGCACGCTGCCCCTCTCACTCCTGCTTGCGCTGCCCATCTCACTCCTGCGCAGGCTGCCCCTCTCACTGCTGCATAAGCTGCCCCTCTCACTCATGCATGAGCTGCCCCGCTAACTTCTGCTTACGTTGCCCCTCTCACTCCTGCTTACGCTGCCCCTCTCACTCCTGCTTTCGCTGCTCCTCACTCCTGCTTACGCTGCCACTCTCACTCCTGCCCACGCTGCCCCTCTCACTCCTGCTTGCGCTGCCCATCTCACTCCTGCGCACGCTGCGCCTCTCACTCCTGCGTACGCTGCCCCTCTCACTCCTGCTTACGCTGCCCCTCTCACTCCTGCTGACGCTTCGCTACTCACTCGTGCCTGCGATGCGCCTCTCAGTCGTGCTAACGCTGCCCCTCTCACTCCTGCCCACGCTGCCCCTCTCACTCCTGCCCACGCTGCCCCTCTCACTCCTGCTTGCGCTGCCCATCTCACTCCTGCGCACGCTGCGCCTCTCACTCCTGCGCACGCTGCCCCTCTCACTCCTGCGCACGCTGCCCCTCTCACTCCTGCGCACGCTGCCCCTCTCACTCCTGTGCACGCTGCGCCTCTCACTCCTGCTTGCGCTGCCCCTCTCACTCCCACGCACGCTGCCCCTCTCACTCCTGCGCACGCTGACCATCTGATTCCTGCGAACGCTGCCCCTCTCAATCCTGCTTACGCTGCGCCTTTCACTCCTGCATACGCTGCCACTCTCACTCCTGCATACGCTGCCCCTCTCACTCCAGCTTACGCCGCCCCTCTCACTCCCGCTTACGCTGCCCCTCTCACTCCCGCTTACGCTGCCCCTCTCACTGCTGCTTACGATGCGCCTCTCGGTCCTGCTTACGCTACCCCTCTCACTGCTGCATTAGCTGCCCCTCTCACTGCCTCTTCCCCTGCCCCTCTCCCTCCTGCTTACGCTGCGCTCTCACTCCTGCACAAGCTGCCCCTCTCACTCCTGCCTCAGCTGCCCCTCTCACACCTGCATAAGCATCCCCTCTCACTCATGCATAAGCTGCCCCTCTAACTTCTGCTTCCGCTGCCCCACTCACTCCTGCTTACGCTGCCCCTCTCACTGCTGCTTATGCTGCCCCTCTCTCTGCTGCGTAAGCTGCCCATCTCACTGCTGCGTAAGCTGCCCATCTCACTTCTGCTTACGCTGCCCCACTCACTCCTGCTTACGCTGCCCCACTCACTCCTGCTTACGCTGCCCCTCTCACTCCTGCTTACGCTGCCCCTCTCACTCCTGCTTACGCTGCCCCACTCACTCCTGCTTACGCTGCCCCACTCACTCCTGCTTACGCTGCCCCTCTCACTCCTGCTTACGCTGCCCCTCTCACTCCTGCTTACGCTGCCCCTCTCACTCCTGCTTACGCTGCCCCTCTCACTCCTGCTTACGCTGCCCCTCTCACTCCTGCTTACGCTGCCCCTCTCACTCCTGCTTACGCTGCCCCTCTCACTCCTGCTTACGCTGCCCCTCTCACTCCTGCTTACGCTGCCCCTCTCACTCCTGCTTACGCTGCCCCTCTCACTCCTGCTTACGCTGCCCCTCTCACTCCTGCTTACGCTGCCCCTCTCACTGCTGCATAAGCTGCCCCTCTCACTCCTGATTGCGCTGCCCATCTCACTCCTGCGCATGCTCCCCTCTCACTCCTGCGCACGCTGCCCCTCTCAGTCCCGCTTACGCTGCCCCTCTCACTCCCGCTTGCGCTGCGCCTCTCACTCCTGCTTACGCTGCCCCTCTCACTCCTGCCTACGATGCGCCTCTCAGTCCTGCTTGTGCTGCCCCTCTGACTCCTGCTTGTGCTGCCCCTCTGACTCCTGCTTACGCTGCCCCTCTCACTGCTGCATAAGATGCCCCTCTCAGTCCTGATTACGCCGCCCCTGTCACTCCTGCTTACGCTGCCCGTCTCACTCCTGCTGACGCTGCTCCTCTCACTCCTGCTGACGCTGCCCCTCTCACTCCTGCTGACGCTGCCCCTCTCACTGCTGCTGACGCTGCGCTACTCACTCGTGCCTGCGATGCGCATCTCAGTCCTGCTAACGCTGCCCCTCTCACTCCTGCCCGCGCTGCCCCTCTCACTACTGCTTGCGCTGCCCCTCTCACTCCTGCTTGCGCTGCCCCTCTCACTCCTGCGCACGCTGCGCCTCTCACTCCTGCGCACGCTGCGCCTCTCACTCCTGCGCATGCTGCCCACTCACTGCTGCTTACGATGCGCCTCTCGGTCATTCTTACGCTGCCGCTCTCACTCCTGCATCAGCTGCCCCACTCACTCCTGCGCACGCTGCCCCTCTCACTCCTGCGCACGCTGCCCCTCTCACTCCTGCGCACCCTGCCCCTCTCACTCCTGCGCACCCTGC
This sequence comes from Mustelus asterias, assembly GCF_964213995.1. Taxonomy (NCBI): domain Eukaryota; kingdom Metazoa; phylum Chordata; class Chondrichthyes; order Carcharhiniformes; family Triakidae; genus Mustelus; species Mustelus asterias. The sequence continues at coordinate 22,397 of NW_027592651.1, read as the reverse complement.
CCCTCTCACTCCTGCGCACCCTGCCCCTCTCACTCCTGCGCACCCTGCCCCTCTCACTCCTGCGCACGCTGCCCCTCTCACTCCTGCGCACGCTGCCCCTCTCACTCCTGCGCACGCTGCCCCTCTCACTCCTGCGCACGCTGCCCCTCTCACTCCTGCGCACGCTGCCCCTCTCACTCCTGCGCACGCTGCCCCTCTCACTCCTGCGCACGCTGCCCCTCTCACTCCTGCGCACGCTGCCCCTCTCACTCCTGCGCACGCTGCCCCTCTCACTCCTGCGCACGCTGCCCCTCTCACTCCTGCGCACGCTGCCCCTCTCACTCCTGCGCACGCTGCCCCTCTCACTCCTGCGCACGCTGCCCCTCTCACTCCTGCGCACGCTGCCCCTCTCACTCCTGCGCACGCTGCCCCTCTCACTCCTGCGCACGCTGCCCCTCTCACTCCTGCGCACGCTGCCCCTCTCACTCCTGCGCACGCTGCCCCTCTCACTCCTGCGCACGCTGCCCCTCTCACTCCTGCGCACGCTGCCCCTCTCACTCCTGCGCACGCTGCCCCTCTCACTCCTGCGCACGCTGCCCCTCTCACTCCTGCGCACGCTGCCCCTCTCACTCCTGCGCACGCTGCCCCTCTCACTCCTGCGCACGCTGCCCCTCTCACTCCTGCGCACGCTGCCCCTCTCACTCCTGCGCACGCTGCCCCTCTCACTCCTGCGCACGCTGCCCCTCTCACTCCTGCGCACGCTGCCCCTCTCACTCCTGCGCACGCTGCCCCTCTCACTCCTGCGCACGCTGCCCCTCTCACTCCTGCGCACGCTGCCCCTCTCACTCCTGCGCACGCTGCCCCTCTCACTCCTGCGCACGCTGCCCCTCTCACTCCTGCGCACGCTGCCCCTCTCACTCCTGCGCACGCTGCCCCTCTCACTCCTGCGCACGCTGCCCCTCTCACTCCTGCGCACGCTGCCCCTCTCACTCCTGCGCACGCTGCCCCTCTCACTCCTGCGCACGCTGCCCCTCTCACTCCTGCGCACGCTGCCCCTCTCACTCCTGCGCACGCTGCCCCTCTCACTCCTGCGCACGCTGCCCCTCTCACTCCTGCGCACGCTGCCCCTCTCACTCCTGCGCACGCTGCCCCTCTCACTCCTGCGCACGCTGCCCCTCTCACTCCTGCGCACGCTGCCCCTCTCACTCCTGCGCACGCTGTCCCACTCACTCCTGCGCACGATGCGCCTCGCACTCCCGCTTGCGCTACCCCTCTCACTCCTGCTTGCGCTACCCCTCTCACTGCTGCATAAGCTGCCCCTCTCACTCATGCATAAGCTGCCCCGGTAACTTCTGCTTACGTTGCCCCTCTCACTCCTGCTTACGCTGTCCCACTCACTGCTGCTTACGATGCGCCTCTCGGTCATTCTTACGCTGCCCCTCTCACTCCTGCGCATGCTGCCCCTCTCACTCCCACTTGCGCTGCCCCTCTCACTCCCACTTACGCTGCCCCTCTCACTCCCGCCTGCGCTGCCCCTCTCACTGCTGCTTACGCTGCCCCTCTCACTCCTGCTTACGCTGCTCCTCTCACTCCTTCTTACGCTGCACCTCTCACTCCTGCTTACGCAGCCCTACTCACTCCTGCTTACGATGCACCTCTCACTCCTGCGCACGCTGCCCCTCTCACTCCTGCTTACGATGCGCCTCTCACTCCTGCGCACGCTGCCCCTCTCACTCCTGCGCACGCTGCCCCTCTCACTCCTGCGCACGCTGCCCCTCTCACTCCTGCGCACGCTGCCCCTCTCACTCCTGCGCACGCTGCCCCTCTCACTCCTGCGCACGCTGCCCCTCTCACTCCTGCGCACGCTGCCCCTCTCACTCCTGCGCACGCTGCCCCTCTCACTCCTGCGCACGCTGCCCCTCTCACTCCTGCGCACGCTGCCCCTCTCACTCCTGCGCACGCTGCCCCTCTCACTCCTGCGCACGCTGCCCCTCTCACTCCTGCGCACGCTGCCCCTCTCACTCCTGCGCACGCTGCCCCTCTCACTCCTGCGCACGCTGCCCCTCTCACTCCTGCGCACGCTGCCCCTCTCACTCCTGCGCACGCTGCCCCTCTCACTCCTGCGCACGCTGCCCCTCTCACTCCAGCTTACGCTGCCCCACTCACTCCTGCTTACGCTGCCCCACTCACTGCTGCTTACGATGCGCCTCTCGGTCCTGCATACGCTGCCCCTCTCACTCCTGCGCATGCTGCCCCTCTCACTCCCGCTTGCGCTGCCCCTCTCACTCCTGCTTGCGCTCCTCCTCTCACTGCTGCATAAGCTGCCCCGCTAACTTCTGCTTACGCAGCCCCTCTCACTTCTGCTTGCGTTGCCCCTCTCACTCCTGCTTGCGCTGCCCCTCTCACTCCCGCGCACGCTGCCCCTCTCACTCCCGCGCACGCTGCCCCTCTCACTCCCGCGCACGCTGCCCCTCTCACTCCCGCGCACGCTGCCCCTCTCACTCCCGCGCACGCTGCCCCTCTCACTCCCGCGCACGCTGCCCCTCTCACTCCCGCGCACGCTGCCCCTCTCACCCCCGCGCACGCTGCCCCTCTCACTCCCGCGCACGCTGCCCCTCTCACTCCCGCGCACGCTGCCCCTCTCACTCCCGCGCACGCTGCCCCTCTCACTCCCGCGCACGCTGCCCCTCTCACTCCCGCGCTCGCTGCCCCTCTCACTCCCGCGCACGCTGCCCCTCTCACTCCCGCGCACGCTGCCCCTCTCACTCCCGCGCACGCTGCCCCTCTCACTCCCGCGCACGCTGCCCCTCTCACTCCCGCGCACGCTGCCCCTCTCACTCCCGCGCACGCTGCCCCTCTCACTCCTGCGCACGCTGCCCCTCTCACTCCTGCGCACGCTGCCCCTCTCACTCCTGCGCACGCTGCCCCTCTCACTCCTGCGCACGCTGCCCCTCTCACTCCTGCGCACGCTGCCCCTCTCACTCCTGCGCACGCTGCCCCTCTCACTCCTGCGCACGCTGCCCCTCTCACTCCTGCGCACGCTGCCCCTCTCACTCCTGCGCACGCTGCCCCTCTCACTCCTGCGCACGCTGCCCCTCTCACTCCTGCGCACGCTGCCCCTCTCACTCCTGCGCACGCTGCCCCTCTCACTCCTGCGCACGCTGCCCCTCTCACTCCTGCGCACGCTGCCCCTCTCACTCCTGCGCACGCTGCCCCTCTCACTCCTGCGCACGCTGCCCCTCTCACTCCTGCGCACGCTGCCCCTCTCACTCCTGCGCACGCTGCCCCTCTCACTCCTGCGCACGCTGCCCCTCTCACTCCTGCGCACGCTGCCCCTCTCACTCCTGCGCACGCTGCCCCTCTCACTCCTGCGCACGCTGCCCCTCTCACTCCTGCGCACGCTGCCCCTCTCACTCCTGCGCACGCTGCCCCTCTCACTCCTGCGCACGCTGCCCCTCTCACTCCTGCGCACGCTGCCCCTCTCACTCCTGCGCACGCTGCCCCTCTCACTCCTGCGCACGCTGCCCCTCTCACTCCTGCGCACGCTGCCCCTCTCACTCCTGCGCACGCTGCCCCTCTCACTCCTGCGCACGCTGCCCCTCTCACTCCTGCGCACGCTGCCCCTCTCACTCCTGCGCACGCTGCCCCTCTCACTCCTGCGCACGCTGCCCCTCTCACTCCTGCGCACGCTGCCCCTCTCACTCCTGCGCACGCTGCCCCTCTCACTCCTGCGCACGCTGCCCCTCTCACTCCTGCGCACGCTGTCCCACTCACTCCTGCGCACGATGCGCCTCGCACTCCCGCTTGCGCTACCCCTCTCACTCCTGCTTGCGCTACCCCTCTCACTGCTGCATAAGCTGCCCCTCTCACTCATGCATAAGCTGCCCCGGTAACTTCTGCTTACGTTGCCCCTCTCACTCCTGCTTACGCTGTCCCACTCACTGCTGCTTACGATGCGCCTCTCGGTCATTCTTACGCTGCCCCTCTCACTCCTGCGCATGCTGCCCCTCTCACTCCCACTTGCGCTGCCCCTCTCACTCCCACTTACGCTGCCCCTCTCACTCCCGCCTGCGCTGCCCCTCTCACTGCTGCTTACGATGCGCCTCTCACGCCTGCGCACGCTGCCCCTCTCACTCCTGCTTGCGCTGCCCATCTCACTCCTGCGCAGGCTGCCCCTCTCACTGCTGCATAAGCTGCCCCTCTCACTCATGCATGAGCTGCCCCACTCATTCCTGCATGAGCTGCCCCTCTAACTCCTGCTTGCGCTGACCATCTCACTCCTGCTTACGCTGCCCCTCTCTCTCCTGCTTACGCTGCCCCACTCACTCCTGCTTGCGCTGCCCCTCTCACTGCTGCATAAGCTGCCCCTCTCACTCATGCATGAGCTGCCCCACTCATTCCTGCATGAGCTGCCCCTCTAACTCCTGCTTGCGCTGACCATCTCACTCCTGCTTACGCTGCCCCTCTCTCTCCTGCTTACGCTGCCCCACTCACTCCTGCTTACGATGCGCCTCTCACTCCTGCGCACGCTGCCCCTCTCACTCCTGCGCACGCTGCCCCTCTCACTCCTGCGCACGCTGCCCCTCTCACTCCTGCGCACGCTGCCCCTCTCACTCCTGCGCACGCTGCCCCTCTCACTCCTGCGCACGCTGCCCCTCTCACTCCTGCGCACGCTGCCCCTCTCACTCCTGCGCACGCTGCCCCTCTCACTCCTGCGCACGCTGCCCCTCTCACTCCTGCGCACGCTGCCCCTCTCACTCCTGCGCACGCTGCCCCTCTCACTCCTGCGCACGCTGCCCCTCTCACTCCTGCGCACGCTGCCCCTCTCACTCCTGCGCACGCTGCCCCTCTCACTCCTGCGCACGCTGCCCCTCTCACTCCTGCGCACGCTGCCCCTCTCACTCCTGCGCACGCTGCCCCTCTCACTCCTGCGCACGCTGCCCCTCTCACTCCTGCGCACGCTGCCCCACTCACTCCTGCTTACGCTGCCCCACTCACTGCTGCTTACGATGCGCCTCTCGGTCCTGCATACGCTGCCCCTCTCACTCCTGCGCATGCTGCCCCTCTCACTCCCGCTTGCGCTGCCCCTCTCACTCCTGCTTGCGCTCCTCCTCTCACTGCTGCATAAGCTGCCCCGCTAACTTCTGCTTACGCAGCCCCTCTCACTTCTGCTTACGTTGCCCCTCTCACTCCTGCTTACGCTGCCCCTCTCACTCCCGCTTGCGCTGCCCCTCTCACTCCTGCTTACGCTGCCACTCTCACTCCTGCTTACGCAGCCCTACTCACTCCTGCTTACGCTGCCCCTCTCACTCCTGCTTACGCTGCCCCTCTCACTCCTGCTTACGCTGCCCCTCTCACTCCTGCTTACGCTGCCCCTCTCACTGCTGCATAAGCTGCCACTCTCACTCCTGCTTACGCCGCCCCTCTCACTCCTGCTTACGCCGCCCCTCTCACTCCTGCTTACGCTGCCCCTCTCACTCCTGCTGACGCTTCGCTACTCACTCGTGCCTGCGATGCGCCTCTCAGTCGTGCTAACGCTGCCCCTCTCACTCCTGCCCACGCTGCCCCTCTCACTCCTGCCCACGCTGCCCCTCTCACTCCTGCTTGCGCTGCCCATCTCACTCCTGCGCACGCTGCGCCTCTCACTCCTGCGCACGCTGCCCCTCTCACTCCTGCGCACGCTGCCCCTCTCACTCCTGCGCACGCTGCCCCTCTCACTCCTGCGCACGCTGCCCCTCTCACTCCTGCGCACGCTGCGCCTCTCACTCCTGCGCACGCTGCGCCTCTCACTCCTGTGCACGCTGCGCCTCTCACTCCTGCTTGCGCTGCTCCTCTCACTCCCGCGCACGCTGCCCCTCTCACTCCTGCGCACGCTGACCATCTGATTCCTGCTAACGCTGCCCCTCTCAATCCTGCTTACGCTGCGCCTTTCACTCCTGCATACGCTGCCACTCTCACTCCTGCATACGCTGCCCCTCTCACTCCAGCTTACGCCGCCCCTCTCACTCCCGCTTACGCTGCCCCTCTCACTCCCGCTTACGCTGTCCCTCTCACTGCTGCTTACGATGCGCCTCTCGCTCCTGCTTACGCTACCCCTCTCACTGCTGCATTAGCTGCCCCTCTCACTGCTGCATAAGCTGCCACTCTCACTCCTGCTTACGCCGCCCCTCTCACTCCTGCTTACGCTGCCCCTCTCACTCCTGCTTACGCTGCCCCTCTCACTCCTGCTTACGCAGCCCTACTCACTCCTGCTTACGATGCGCCTCTCACTCCTGCGCACGCTGCCCCTCTCACTCCTGCTTGCGCTGCCCATCTCACTCCTGCATAAGCTGCCCCTCTCACTCATGCATGAGCTGCCCCGCTAACTTCTGCTTACGTTGCCCCTCTCACTCCTGCTTACGCTGCCCCTCTCACTCCTGCTTTCGCTGCTCCTCTCACTCCTGCTTACGCTGCCACTCTCGCTCCTGCGTACGCCGCCCCTCTCACTACTGCTTACGCCGCCCCTCTCACTCCTGCTTACGCTGCCCCTCTCACTCCTGCTTACGCTGCCCCTCTCACTCCTGCCCGCGCTGCCCCTCTCACTCCTGCTTGCGCTGCCCATCTCACTCCTGCGCACGCTGCGCCTCTCACTCCTGCGCACGCTGCCCCTCTCACTCCTGTGCACGCTGCCCCTCTCACTCCTGCGCACGCTGCCCCTCTCACTCCTGTGCACGCTGCGCCTCTCACTCCTGCTTGCGCTGCCCCTCTCACTCCCACGCACGCTGCCCCTCTCACTCCTGCGCACGCTGACCATCTGATTCCTGCGAACGCTGCCCCTCTCAATCCTGCTTACGCTGCGCCTTTCACTCCTGCATACGCTGCCACTCTCACTCCTGCATACGCTGCCCCTCTCACTCCAGCTTACGCCGCCCCTCTCACTCCCGCTTACGCTGCCCCTCTCACTCCCGCTTACGCTGTCCCTCTCACTGCTGCTTACGATGCGCCTCTCGGTCCTGCTTACGCTACCCCTCTCACTGCTGCATTAGCTGCCCCTCTCACTGCTTCTTCCCCTGCCCCTCTCCCTCCTGCTTACGCTGCGCTCTCACTCCTGCATAAGCTGCCCCTCTCACTCCTGCCTCAGCTGCCCCTCTCACACCTGCATAAGCATCCCCTCTCACTCATGCATAAGCTGCCCCTCTAACTTCTGCTTCCGCTGCCCCACTCACTCCTGCTTACGCTGCCCCTCTCACTGCTGCTTATGCTGCCCCTCTCTCTGCTGCGTAAGCTGCCCATCTCACTGCTGCGTAAGCTGCCCATCTCACTTCTGCTTACGCTGCCCCACTCACTCCTGCTTACGCTGCCCCACTCACTCCTGCTTACGCTGCCCCTCTCACTCCTGCTTAGGCTGCCCCTCTCACTCCTGCTTACGCTGCCCCTCTCACTCCTGCTTACGCTGCCCCTCTCACTCCTGCTTACGCTGCCCCTCTCACTCCTGCTTACGCTGCCCCTCTCACTCCTGCTTACGCTGCCCCTCTCACTCCTGCTTACGCTGCCCCTCTCACTCCTGCTTACGCTGCCCCTCTCACTGCTGCATAAGCTGCCCCTCTCACTCCTGCTTGCGCTGCCCATCTCACTCCTGCGCATGCTCCCCTCTCACTCCTGCGCACGCTGCCCCTCTCAGTCCCGCTTACGCTGCCCCTCTCACTCCCGCTTGCGCTGCGCCACTCACTCCTGCTTACGCTGCCCCTCTCACTCCTGCCTACGATGCGCCTCTCAGTCCTGCTTGTGCTGCCCCTCTGACTCCTGCTTGTGCTGCCCCTCTGACTCGTGCTTACGCTGCCCCTCTCACTGCTGCATAAGATGCCCCTCTCAGTCCTGATTACGCCGCCCCTGTCACTCCTGCTAACGCTGCCCGTCTCACTCCTGCTGACGCTGCTCCTCTCACTCCTGCTGACGCTGCTCCTCTCACTCCTGCTGACGCTGCCCCTCTCACTCCTGCTGACGCTGCCCCTCTCACTGCTGCTGACGCTGCGCTACTCACTCGTGCCTGCGATGCGCATCTCAGTCCTGCTAACGCTGCCCCTCTCACTCCTGCTTACGCCGCCCCTCTCACTCCTGCTTGCGCTGCCCCTCTCACTCCTGCTTGCGCTGCCCCTCTCACTCCTGCGCACGCTGCGCCTCTCACTCCTGCGCACGCTGCGCCTCTCACTCCTGCGCACGCTGCCCACTCACTGCTGCTTACGATGCGCCTCTCGGTCATTCTTACGCTGCCGCTCTCACTCCTGCGCACGCTGCCCCTCTCACTCCTGCGCACGCTGCCCCTCTCACTCCTGCGCACGCTGCCCCTCTCACTCCTGCGCACGCTGCCCCTCTCACTCCTGCGCACGCTGCCCCTCTCACTCCTGCGCACGCTGCCCCTCTCACTCCTGCGCACGCTGCCCCTCTCACTCCTGCGCACGCTGCCCCTCTCACTCCTGCGCACGCTGCCCCTCTCACTCCTGCGCACGCTGCCCCTCTCACTCCTGCGCACGCTGCCCCTCTCACTCCTGCGCACGCTGCCCCTCTCACTCCTGCGCACGCTGCCCCTCTCACTCCTGCGCACGCTGCCCCTCTCACTCCTGCGCACGCTGCCCCTCTCACTCCTGCGCACGCTGCCCCTCTCACTCCTGCGCACGCTGCCCCTCTCACTCCTGCGCACGCTGCCCCTCTCACTCCTGCGCACGCTGCCCCTCTCACTCCTGCGCACGCTGCCCCTCTCACTCCTGCGCACGCTGCCCCTCTCACTCCTGCGCACGCTGCCCCTCTCACTCCTGCGCACGCTGCCCCTCTCACTCCTGCGCACGCTGCCCCTCTCACTCCTGCGCACGCTGCCCCTCTCACTCCTGCGCACGCTGCCCCTCTCACTCCTGCGCACGCTGCCCCTCTCACTCCTGCGCACGCTGCCCCTCTCACTCCTGCGCACGCTGCCCCTCTCACTCCTGCGCACGCTGCCCCTCTCACTCCTGCGCACGCTGCCCCTCTCACTCCTGCGCACGCTGCCCCTCTCACTCCTGCGCACGCTGCCCCTCTCACTCCTGCGCACGCTGCCCCTCTCACTCCTGCGCACGCTGCCCCTCTCACTCCTGCGCACGCTGCCCCTCTCACTCCTGCGCACGCTGCCCCTCTCACTCCTGCGCACGCTGCCCCTCTCACTCCTGCGCACGCTGCCCCTCTCACTCCTGCGCACGCTGCCCCTCTCACTCCTGCGCACGCTGCCCCTCTCACTCCTGCGCACGCTGCCCCTCTCACTCCTGCGCACGCTGTCCCACTCACTCCTGCGCACGATGCGCCTCGCACTCCCGCTTGCGCTACCCCTCTCACTCCTGCTTGCGCTACCCCTCTCACTGCTGCATAAGCTGCCCCTCTCACTCATGCATAAGCTGCCCCGGTAACTTCTGCTTACGTTGCCCCTCTCACTCCTGCTTACGCTGTCCCACTCACTGCTGCTTACGATGCGCCTCTCGGTCATTCTTACGCTGCCCCTCTCACTCCTGCGCATGCTGCCCCTCTCACTCCCACTTGCGCTGCCCCTCTCACTCCCACTTACGCTGCCCCTCTCACTCCCGCCTGCGCTGCCCCTCTCACTGCTGCTTACGCTGCCCCTCTCACTGCTGCTTACGCTGCTCCTCTCACTCCTTCTTACGCTGCACCTCTCACTCCTGCTTACGCAGCCCTACTCACTCCTGCTTACGATGCGCCTCTCACTCCTGCGCACGCTGCCCCTCTCACTCCTGCTTGCGCTGCCCATCTCACTCCTGCGCAGGCTGCCCCTCTCACTGCTGCATAAGCTGCCCCTCTCACTCATGCATGAGCTGCCCCACTCATTCCTGCATGAGCTGCCCCTCTAACTCCTGCTTGCGCTGACCATCTCACTCCTGCTTACGCTGCCCCTCTCTCTCCTGCTTACGCTACCCTCTCACTCCTGCTTACGCTGCCCCACTCACTCCTGCTTACGATGCGCCTCTCACTCCTGCGCACGCTGCCCCTCTCACTCCTGCGCACGCTGCCCCTCTCACTCCTGCGCACGCTGCCCCTCTCACTCCTGCGCACGCTGCCCCTCTCACTCCTGCGCACGCTGCCCCTCTCACTCCAGCGCACGCTGCCCCTCTCACTCCAGCGCACGCTGCCCCTCTCACTCCTGCGCACGCTGCCCCTCTCACTCCAGCTTACGCTGCCCCACTCACTCCTGCTTACGCTGCCCCACTCACTGCTGCTTACGATGCGCCTCTCGGTCCTGCATACGCTGCCCCTCTCACTCCTGCGCATGCTGCCCCTCTCACTCCCGCTTGCGCTGCCCCTCTCACTCCTGCTTGCGCTCCTCCTCTCACTGCTGCATAAGCTGCCCCGCTAACTTCTGCTTACGCAGCCCCTCTCACTTCTGCTTACGTTGCCCCTCTCACTCCTGCTTACGCTGCCCCTCTCACTCCCGCTTGCGCTGCCCCTCTCACTCCTGCTTACGCTGCCACTCTCACTCCTGCTTACGCAGCCCTACTCACTCCTGCTAACGCTGCCCCTCTCACTCCTGCTTACGCAGCCCCTCTCAATCCTGCTTACGCTGCCCCTCTCACTCCTGCTTACGCTGCCCCTCTCACTGCTGCATAAGCTGCCACTCTCACTCCTGCTTACGCCGCCCCTCTCACTCCTGCTTACGCTGCCCCTCTCACTCCTGCTTACGCTGCCCCTCTCACTCCTGCTGACGCTTCGCTACTCACTCGTGCCTGCGATGCGCCTCTCAGTCGTGCTAACGCTGCCCCTCTCACTCCTGCCCACGCTGCCCCTCTCACTCCTGCCCACGCTGCCCCTCTCACTCCTGCTTGCGCTGCCCATCTCACTCCTGCGCACGCTGCGCCTCTCACTCCTGCGCACGCTGCCCCTCTCACTCGCGCGCACGCTGCCCCTCTCACTCCTGCGCACGCTGCGCCTCTCACTCCTGCGCACGCTGCGCCTCTCACTCCTGCGCACGCTGCGCCTCTCACTCCTGCGCACGCTGCGCCTCTCACTCCTGCGCACGCTGCGCCTCTCACTCCTGCTTGCGCTGCTCCTCTCACTCCCGCGCACGCTGCCCCTCTCACTCCTGCGCACGCTGACCATCTGATTCCTGCTAACGCTGCCCCTCTCAATCCTGCTTACGCTGCGCCTTTCACTCCTGCATACGCTGCCACTCTCACTCCTGCATACGCTGCCCCTCTCACTCCAGCTTACGCCGCCCCTCTCACTCCAGCTTACGCTGCCCCTCTCACTCCAGCTTACGCTGCCCCTCTCACTCCAGCTTACGCTGTCCCTCTCACTGCTGCTTACGATGCGCCTCTCGGTCCTGCTTACGCTACCCCTCTCACTGCTGCATTAGCTGCCCCTCTCACTGCTGCATAAGCTGCCACTCCCACTCCTGCTTACGCCGCCCCTCTCACTCCTGCTTACGCTGCCCCTCTCACTCCTGCTTACGCTGCCCCTCTCACTCCTGCTTACGCAGCCCTACTCACTCCTGCTTACGATGCGCCTCTCACTCCTGCGCACGCTGCCCCTCTCACTCCTGCTTGCGCTGCCCATCTCACTCCTGCGCAGGCTGCCCCTCTCACTGCTGCATAAGCTGCCCCTCTCACTCATGCATGAGCTGCCCCGCTAACTTCTGCGTACATTGCCCCTCTCACTCCTGCTTACGCTGCCCCTCTCACTCCTGCTTTCGCTGCTCCTCTCACTCCTGCTTACGCTGCCACTCTCGCTCCTGCGTACGCCGCCCCTCTCACTACTGCTTACGCCGCCCCTCTCACTCCTGCTTACGCTGCCCCTCTCACTCCTGCTGATGCGTCACTACTCACTCGTGCCTGCGATGCGCCTCTCAGTCCTGCATCAGCTGCCCCTCTCACACCTGCCTCAGCTTCCCCTCTCACACCTGCAGAAGCATCCCCTCTCACTCATGAATAAGCTGCCCCTCTAACTTCTGCTTCCGCTGCCCCACTCACTCCTGCTTCCGCTCCCCCACTCACTCCTGCATACGCTGCCCCTCTCACTGCTGCGTAAGCTGCCCCTCTCACTGCTGCATACGCTGCCCCTCTCACTCCTGCATACGCTGCCCCTCTCACTCCTGCATACGCTGCCCCTCTCACTCCTGCATACGCTGCCCCTCTCACTCCTGCATACGCTGCCCCTCTCACTCCTGCATACGCTGCCCCTCTCACTCCTGCATACGCTGCCCCTCTCACTCCTGCATACGCTGCCCCTCTCACTCCTGCATACGCTGCCCCTCTCACTCCTGCATACGCTGCCCCTCTCACTCCTGCATACGCTGCCCCTCTCACTCCTGCATACGCTGCCCCTCTCACTCCTGCATACGCTGCCCCTCTCACTCCTGCATACGCTGCCCCTCTCACTCCTGCATACGCTGCCCCTCTCACTCCTGCATACGCTGCCCCTCTCACTCCTGCATACGCTGCCCCTCTCACTCCTGCATACGCTGCCCCTCTCACTCCTGCATACGCTGCCCCTCTCACTCCTGCATACGCTGCCCCTCTCACTCCTGCATACGCTGCCCCTCTCACTCCTGCATACGCTGCCCCTCTCACTCCTGCATACGCTGCCCCTCTCACTCCTGCATACGCTGCCCCTCTCACTCCTGCATACGCTGCCCCTCTCACTCCTGCATACGCTGCCCCTCTCACTCCTGCATACGCTGCCCCTCTCACTCCTGCATACGCTGCCCCTCTCACTCCTGCATACGCTGCCCCTCTCACTCCTGCATACGCTGCCCCTCTCACTCCTGCATACGCTGCCCCTCTCACTCCTGCATACGCTGCCCCTCTCACTCCTGCATACGCTGCCCCTCTCACTCCTGCATACGCTGCCCCTCTCACTCCTGCATACGCTGCCCCTCTCACTCCTGCATACGCTGCCCCTCTCACTCCTGCATACGCTGCCCCTCTCACTCCTGCATACGCTGCCCCTCTCACTCCTGCATACGCTGCCCCTCTCACTCCTGCATACGCTGCCCCTCTCACTCCTGCATACGCTGCCCCTCTCACTCCTGCATACGCTGCCCCTCTCACTCCTGCATACGCTGCCCCTCTCACTCCTGCATACGCTGCCCCTCTCACTCCTGCATACGCTGCCCCTCTCACTCCTGCATACGCTGCCCCTCTCACTCCTGCATACGCTGCCCCTCTCACTCCTGCATACGCTGCCCCTCTCACTCCTGCATACGCTGCCCCTCTCACTCCTGCATACGCTGCCCCTCTCACTCCTGCATACGCTGCCCCTCTCACTCCTGCATACGCTGCCCCTCTCACTCCTGCATACGCTGCCCCTCTCACTCCTGCATACGCTGCCCCTCTCACTCCTGCATACGCTGCCCCTCTCACTCCTGCATACGCTGCCCCTCTCACTCCTGCATACGCTGCCCCTCTCACTCCTGCATACGCTGCCCCTCTCACTCCTGCATACGCTGCCCCTCTCACTCCTGCATACGCTGCCCCTCTCACTCCTGCATACGCTGCCCCTCTCACTCCTGCATACGCTGCCCCTCTCACTCCTGCATACGCTGCCCCTCTCACTCCTGCATACGCTGCCCCTCTCACTCCTGCATACGCTGCCCCTCTCACTCCTGCATACGCTGCCCCTCTCACTCCTGCATACGCTGCCCCTCTCACTCCTGCATACGCTGCCCCTCTCACTCCTGCATACGCTGCCCCTCTCACTCCTGCATACGCTGCCCCTCTCACTCCTGCATACGCTGCCCCTCTCACTCCTGCATACGCTGCCCCTCTCACTCCTGCATACGCTGCCCCTCTCACTCCTGCATACGCTGCCCCTCTCACTCCTGCATACGCTGCCCCTCTCACTCCTGCATACGCTGCCCCTCTCACTCCTGCATACGCTGCCCCTCTCACTCCTGCATACGCTGCCCCTCTCACTCCTGCATACGCTGCCCCTCTCACTCCTGCATACGCTGCCCCTCTCACTCCTGCATACGCTGCCCCTCTCACTCCTGCATACGCTGCCCCTCTCACTCCTGCATACGCTGCCCCTCTCACTCCTGCATACGCTGCCCCTCTCACTCCTGCATACGCTGCCCCTCTCACTCCTGCATACGCTGCCCCTCTCACTCCTGCATACGCTGCCCCTCTCACTCCTGCATACGCTGCCCCTCTCACTCCTGCATACGCTGCCCCTCTCACTCCTGCATACGCTGCCCCTCTCACTCCTGCATACGCTGCCCCTCTCACTCCTGCATACGCTGCCCCTCTCACTCCTGCATACGCTGCCCCTCTCACTCCTGCATACGCTGCCCCTCTCACTCCTGCAGACGCTGCCCCTCTCACTCCTGCAGACGCTGCCCCTCTCACTCCTGCATACGCTGCCCCTCTCACTCCTGCATACGCTGCCCCTCTCACTCCTGCATACGCTGCCCCTCTCACTCCTGCATACGCTGCCCCTCTCACTCCTGCATACGCTGCCCCTCTCACTCCTGCATACGCTGCCCCTCTCACTCCTGCATTCGCTGCCCCTCTCACTCCTGCATACGCTGCCCCTCTCACTCCTGCATACGCTGCCCCTCTCACTCCTGCATACGCTGCCCCTCTCACTCCTGCATACGCTGCCCCTCTCACTCCTGCATACGCTGCCCCTCTCACTCCTGCATACGCTGCCCCTCTCACTCCTGCATACGCTGCCCCTCTCACTCCTGCATACGCTGCCCCTCTCACTCCTGCATACGCTGCCCCTCTCACTCCTGCATACGCTGCCCCTCTCACTCCTGCATACGCTGCCCCTCTCACTCCTGCATACGCTGCCCCTCTCACTCCTGCATACGCTGCCCCTCTCACTCCTGCATACGCTGCCCCTCTCACTCCTGCATACGCTGCCCCTCTCACTCCTGCATACGCTGCCCCTCTCACTCCTGCATACGCTGCCCCTCTCACTCCTGCATACGCTGCCCCTCTCACTCCTGCATACGCTGCCCCTCTCACTCCTGCATACGCTGCCCCTCTCACTCCTGCATACGCTGCCCCTCTCACTCCTGCATACGCTGCCCCTCTCACTCCTGCATACGCTGCCCCTCTCACTCCTGCATACGCTGCCCCTCTCACTCCTGCATACGCTGCCCCTCTCACTCCTGCATACGCTGCCCCTCTCACTCCTGCATACACTGCCCCTCTCACTCCTGCATACGCTGCCCCTCTCACTCATAGAACATAGAACATTACAGCGCAGAACAGGCCCTTCGGCCCACGATGTTGCACCGACCAGTTAAAAAAAAAACTGTGACCCTCCAACCTAAACCAATTTCTTTTCGTCCATGAACCTATCTACGGATCTCTTAAACGCCCCCAAACTAGGCGCATTTACAACTGATGCTGGCAGGGCATTCCAATCCCTCACCACCCTCTGGGTAAAGAACCTACCCCTGACATCGGTTCTATAACTACCCCCCCTCAATTTAAAGCCATGCCCCCTCGTGCTGGATTTCTCCATCAGAGGAAAAAGGCTATCACTATCCACCCTATCTAAACCTCTAATCATCTTATATGTTTCAATAAGATCCCCTCTTAGCCGCCGCCTTTCCAGCGAAAACAATCCCAAATCCCTCAGCCTCTCCTCATAGGATCTCCCCTCCATACCAGGCAACATCCTGGTAAACCTCCTCTGCACCCTCTCCAAAGCCTCCACATCCTTCCTGTAATGTGGGGACCAGAACTGCACACAGTACTCCAAGTGCGGCCGCACCAGAGTTGTGTACAGTTGCAACATAACGCTACGACTCCTAAATTCAATCCCCCTACCAATAAACGCCAAGACACCATATGCCTTCTTAACAACCTTATCTACTTGATTCCCAACTTTCAGGGATCTATGCACACATACACCTAGATCCCTCTGCTCCTCCACACTATTCAAAGTCCTCCCGTTAGCCCTATACTCAACACATCTGTTATTCCTACCAAAGTGAATTACCTCACACTTCTCCGCATTAAACTCCATCCGCCACCTCTCGGCCCAACTTTGCAACCTGTCTAAGTCTTCCTGCAAACTACGACACCCTTCCTCACTGTCTACCACACCACCGACTTTGGTGTCATCAGCAAATTTGCTAATCCACCCAACTATACCCTCATCCAGATCATTAATAAATATTACAAACAGCAGTGGCCCCAAAACAGATCCCTGAGGTACACCACTTGTAACCGCACTCCATGATGAATATTTACTATCAACCACCACCCTCTGTTTCCTATCCGCTAGCCAATTCCTGATCCAATTTCCTAGATCACCCCCAATCCCATACATCTGCATTTTCTGCAGAAGCCTACCATGGTGAACCTTATCAAACGCCTTACTAAAATCCATATATACCACGTCCACTGCCTTGCCCCCATCCACCTCCTTGGTCCCCTCTCACTCCTGCTTGTGCTGCCCCTCTCACTCCTGCTTGTGCTGCCCCTCTCACTCCTGCTTACGCTGCCCCTCTCACTGCTGCTTACGATGCGCCTCTCGGTCCTGCATACGCTGCCCCTCTCACTCCTGCATACGCTGCCCCTCTCACTCCTGCATACGCTGCCCCTCTCACTCCTGCATACGCTGCCCCTCTCACTCCTGCGCACGCTGCCCCTCTCACTCCTGCGCACGCTGCCCCTCTCACTCCTGCGCACGCTGCCCCTCTCACTCCTGCGCACGCTGCCCCTCTCACTCCTGCGCACGCTGCCCCTCTCACTCCTGCGCACGCTGCCCCTCTCACTCCTGCGCACGCTGCCCCTCTCACTCCTGCGCACGCTGCCCCTCTCACTCCTGCGCACGCTGCCCCTCTCACTCCTGCGCACGCTGCCCCTCTCACTCCTGCGCACGCTGCCCCTCTCACTCCTGCGCACGCTGCCCCTCTCACTCCTGCGCACGCTGCCCCTCTCACTCCTGCGCACGCTGCCCCTCTCACTCCTGCGCACGCTGCCCCTCTCACTCCTGCGCACGCTGCCCCTCTCACTCCTGCGCACGCTGCCCCTCTCACTCCTGCGCACGCTGCCGCTCTCACTCCTGCGCACGCTGCCCCTCTCACTCCTGCGCACGCTGCCCCTCTCACTCCTGCGCACGCTGCCCCTCTCACTCCTGCGCACGCTGCCCCTCTCACTCCCGCTTACGCTGCCCCTCTCACTCCCGCTTACGCTGCCCCTCTCACTCCCGCTTACGCTGCCCCTCTCACTCCCGCTTACGCTGCCCCTCTCACTCCTGCTTACGCTGCCCCTCTCACTGCTGCTTACGATGCGCCTCTCGGTCCTGCTGACGCTGCCCCTCTCACTCCTGCTTACGCTGCCCCTCTCACTCCTGCTTACGCTGCCCCTCTCACTCCTGCTTACGCTGCCCTACTCACTCCTGCTTACGATGCGCCTCTCAGTCCTGCGCACGCTGCCCCTCTCACTCCTGCTTGCGCTGCCCATCTCACTCCTGCGCATGCTGCCCCTCTCACTCCTGCGCATGCTGCCGCTCTCACTCCCGCTTGCGCTGTGCCTCACACTCCTGCTTACGCTGCGCTACTCACTCCTGCCTACGATGCGCCTCTCAGTCCTGCTAACGCTGCCCCTCTCACTCCTGCTTGTGCTGCCCCTCTCACTGCTGCATAAGATGCCACTCTCAGTCCTGATTACTCCGCCCCTCTCACTCCTGCTTACGCTGCCCGTCTCACTCCTGCATACGCTGCCCCTCTCACTCCTGCATACGCTGCCCCTCTCACTCCTGCTTACGCTGCCCCTCTCACTCCTGCTTACGCTGCCCCTCTCACTCCTGCATACGCTGCCCCTCTCACTCCTGCATACGCTGCCCCTCTCACTCCTGCATACGCTGCCCCTCTCACTCCTGCATACGCTGCCCCTCTCACTCCTGCATACGCTGCCCCTCTCACTCCTGCATACGCTGCCCCTCTCACTCCTGCATACGCTGCCCCTCTCACTCCTGCATACGCTGCCCCTCTCACTCCTGCATACGCTGCCCCTCTCACTCCTGCATACGCTGCCCCTCTCACTCCTGCATACGCTGCCCCTCTCACTCCTGCATACGCTGCCCCTCTCACTCCTGCATACGCTGCCCCTCTCACTCCTGCATACGCTGCCCCTCTCACTCCTGCATACGCTGCCCCTCTCACTCCTGCATACGCTGCCCCTCTCACTCCTGCATACGCTGCCCCTCTCACTCCTGCATACGCTGCCCCTCTCACTCCTGCATACGCTGCCCCTCTCACTCCTGCATACGCTGCCCCTCTCACTCCTGCATACGCTGCCCCTCTCACTCCTGCATACGCTGCCCCTCTCACTCCTGCATACGCTGCCCCTCTCACTCCTGCATACGCTGCCCCTCTCACTCCTGCATACGCTGCCCCTCTCACTCCTGCATACGCTGCCCCTCTCACTCCTGCATACGCTGCCCCTCTCACTCCTGCATACGCTGCCCCTCTCACTCCTGCATACGCTGCCCCTCTCACTCCTGCATACGCTGCCCCTCTCACTCCTGCATACGCTGCCCCTCTCACTCCTGCATACGCTGCCCCTCTCACTCCTGCATACGCTGCCCCTCTCACTCCTGCATACGCTGCCCCTCTCACTCCTGCATACGCTGCCCCTCTCACTCCTGCATACGCTGCCCCTCTCACTCCTGCATACGCTGCCCCTCTCACTCCTGCATACGCTGCCCCTCTCACTCCTGCATACGCTGCCCCTCTCACTCCTGCTTATGCTGCCCCTCTCACTCCTGCAGAAGCTGCCCATCTCACTCCTGCTTACGCCGCCCCTCTCACTCCTGCTTACGCCGCCCCTCTCACTCCTGCTTACGCCGCCCCTCTCACTCCTGCTGACGCTTTGCTACTCACTCGTGCCTGCGATGCGCCTCTCACTCCTGCCCACGCGGCCCCTCTCACTCCTGCTTGCGCTGCCCCTCTCACTCCTGCGCACGCTGCGCCTCTCACTCCTGCTTACGCTGCGCCTCTCACTCCTGCTTACGCTGCGCCTCTCACTCCTGCTTACGCTGCCCCACTCACTGCTGCTTACGATGCGCCTATCGGTCATTCTTACGCTGCCGCTCTCACGCCTGCATGAGCTGCCCCACTCATTCCTGCATGAGCTGCCCCTCTAACTCCTGCTTACGCTGACCATCTCACTCCTGCTTACGCTGCCCCTCTCTCTCCTGCTTACGCTACCCCTCTCACCCCTGCTTACGCTGCCCCACTCACTCCTGCTTACGATGCGCCTCTCAGTCCTGCTAACGCTGCCCCTCTCACTCCTGCGCACGCTGCCCCTCTCACTCCTGCGCACGCTGCCCCTCTCACTCCTGCGCACGCTGCCCCTCTCACTCCTGCGCACGCTGCCCCTCTCACTCCTGCGCACGCTGCCCCTCTCACTCCAGCTTACGCTGCCCCTCTCACTCCTGCACACGCTGCGCCTCTCACTCCTCCGCATGCTGCCCCTCTCACTCCCGCTTACGCTGCCCCTCTCACTCCCGCTTAAGCTGCCCCACTCAATGCTGCTTACGATGCGCCTCTCGGTCATGCATACGCTGCCCCTCTCACTCCTGCGCATGCCGCCCCTCTCACTCCCGCTTGCGCTGCCCCTCTCACTCCCGCTTGCGCTGCCCCTCTCACTCCCGCTTGCGCTGCCCCTCTCACTCCCGCTTGCGCTACCCCTCTCACTGCTGCAGAAGCTGCCCCTCTCACTCATGCATAAGCTGCCCCGCTAACTTCTGCTTACGCAGCCCCTCTCACTTCTGCTTACGCTGCCCCTCTCACTCCTGCTTACGCTGCCCCTCTCACTCCTGCTTACGATGCGCCTCTCACTCCTGCTTCGGCTGCCATTCTCACTCCTGCGCACGCTGCACCTCTCACTCCTGCGCACGCTGCCCCTCTCACTCCCGCTTACGCTGCCCCACTCACTGCTTACAATGCGCCTCTCGGTCCTGCATACGCTGCTCCTCTCACTCCTGCGCATGCTGCCCCTCTCACTCCCGCTTGCGCTGCCCCTCTCACTCCTGCTTGAGCTACATCTCTCACTGCTGCTTAAGCTGCCCTGCTAACTTCTACTTACGCAGCCCCTCTCACTCCTGCTAACGCTGCCCCACTCACTGCTGCGCACGCTGCCCCTCTCACTCCCGCTTGCGCTGCCCCTCTCACTCCCGCTTACGCTGCCCCTCTCACTGCTGCATAAGCTGCCACTCTCACTCCTGCTTCCGCCGCCCCTCTCACTCCTGCTTACGCCGCCCCTCTCACTCCAGCTTACGCCGCCCCTCTCACTCCTGCTGACGCTTCGCTACTCACTCGTGCCTGCGATGCGCCTCTCAGTCGTGCTAACGCTGCCCCTCTCACTCCTGCTTTCCCTGCCCCTCTCACTCCTGCATGAGCTGCCCCACTCATTCCTGCATGAGCTGCCCCACTCACTCCTGCTTACGCTGACCATCTCACTCCTGCTTATGCTGCCCCTCTCTCTCCTGCTTACGCTACCCCTCTCACTCCTGCTTGCGCTGCCCCACTCACTCCTGCTTACGATGCGCCTCTCACTCCTGCGCACGCTGCCACTCTCACTCCCGCTTACGCTGCCCCTCTCACTGCTGCATAAGCTGCCCCTCTCACTGCTGCATAAGCTGCCCCTCTCACTCATGCATCAGCTGCCCCGGTAACTTCTGCTTCCGTTGCCCCTCTCACTCCTGCGCACGCCGCCCCTCTCACTCCTGCTCACGCCGCCCCTCTCACTCCTGCTCACGCCGCCCCTCTCACTCCTGCTCACGCCGCCCCGCTCACTCCTGCTCACGCCGCCCCGCTCACTCCTGCTCACGCCGCCCCGCTCACTCCTGCTCACGCCGCCCCGCTCACTCCTGCTCACGCCGCCCCGCTCACTCCTGCTCACGCCGCCCCGCTCACTCCCGCTTACGCTGCCCCTCTCACTCCCGCTTACGCTGCCCCGCTCACTCCTGCTTACGCTGCCCCTCTCACTGCTGCTTACGATGCGCCTCTCGGTCCTGCTGACGCTGCCCCTCTCACTCCTGCTTACGCTGCCCCTCTCACTCCTGCTTACGCTGCCCCTCTCACTCCTGCTTACGCTGCCCTACTCACTCCTGCTTACGATGCGCCTCTCAGTCCTGCGCACGCTGCCCCTCTCACTCCTGCTTGCGCTGCCCATCTCACTCCTGCGCATGCTGCCCCTCTCACTCCTGCGCATGCTGCCGCTCTCACTCCCGCTTGCGCTGCGTCTCACACTCCTGCTTACGCTGCGCTACTCACTCCTGCCTACGATGCGCCTCTCAGTCCTGCTAACGCTGCCCCTCTCACTCCTGCTTGTGCTGCCCCTCTCACTGCTGCATAAGATGCCACTCTCAGTCCTGATTACTCCGCCCCTCTCACTCCTGCTTACTCCGCCCCTCTCACTCCTGCTTACGCTGCTCCTCTCACTCCTGCGCATGCTGCCCCTCTCACTCCCGCTTGCGCTGCCCCTCTCACTCCTGCTTGAGCTACATCTCTCACTGCTGCATATGCTGCCCTGCTAACTTCTACTTACGCAGCCCCTCTCACTCCTGCTAACGCTGCCCCACTCACTGCTGCTTACGATGCGCCTCTCGGTCCTGCTTACGCTGCCCCTCTCACTCCTGCGCACGCTGCCCCTCTCACTCCCGCTTGCGCTGCCCCTCTCACTCCCGCTTACGCTGCCCCTCTCACTGCTGCATAAGCTGCCACTCTCACTCCTGCTTCCGCCGCCCCTCTCACTCCTGCTTACGCCGCCCCTCTCACTCCAGCTTACGCCGCCCCTCTCACTCCTGCTGACGCTTCGCTACTCACTCGTGCCTGCGATGCGCCTCTCAGTCGTGCTAACGCTGCCCCTCTCACTCCTGCTTTCCCTGCCCCTCTCACTCCTGCATGAGCTGCCCCACTCATTCCTGCATGAGCTGCCCCTCTCTCTCCTGCTTACGCTACCCCTCTCACTCCTGCTTGCGCTGCCCCACTCACTCCTGCTTACGATGCGCCTCTCACTCCTGCGCACGCTGCCACTCTCACTCCCGCTTACGCTGCCCCTCTCACTGCTGCATAAGCTGCCCCTCTCACTGCTGCATAAGCTGCCCCTCTCACTGCTGCATAAGCTGCCCCTCTCACTGCTGCATAAGCTGCCCCTCTCACTCATGCATCAGCTGCCCCGGTAACTTCTGCTTCCGTTGCCCCTCTCACTCCTGCGCACGCCGCCCCTCTCACTCCTGCTCACGCCGCCCCTCTCACTCCTGCTCACGCCGCCCCTCTCACTCCTGCTCACGCCGCCCCGCTCACTCCTGCTCACGCCGCCCCGCTCACTCCTGCTCACGCCGCCCCGCTCACTCCCGCTTACGCTGCCCCGCTCACTCCCGCTTACGCTGCCCCGCTCACTCCTGCTGACGCTGCCCCTCTCACTGCTGCTTACGAT